>NC_091067.1:151067644-151369553 GCF_000393655.2 Nicotiana sylvestris
GTTGGTTCACTATGCACTAGTTTGTTGTGTTAATGCCCCGGTAGATAGTCTGTTGGATCATCGCCTCAGTCATATCATTGTTGGGGCATTCCTTTAACATAGTTCTATATCTCTCCCAAATCTCATGTAATGATTCGGTAGTCTCCTGCTTGAAAGCTAAGATCTCGTCTCTCAATGCTGCCATGTGCCCTGGTGAGAAAAACTTTGAAATGAACTTATCTGCCAACTCATCCCACGTAGTGATAGAATGGTTCGGAAGTCTCTCAATCCAAGCCAATGCCTTCCCTCTAAGTGAAAAAGGGAATAGTCTCAACCGAAGTGCATCCTCAGACACATTAGTTTGCTTGCTCCCACAACAGGTATCCATGAAACCCTTGAGATGTTTGTAAGCATTCTGATTGGCAACTCCCATGAAATACCCACGCTGCTACAGCAATGTCAGCATCACATTGGTAATTTGAAAATTGCCCGCCCGGATTCGGGGTTTGACAATTGCACTTGCATATCCTTGGTTTGGAAGCACTCGAGGAGCCACTCTTGGAGGTGGCGGGGGAGGGTATGGAATATTGTCATTGGCCTGGCGGCCTCTCCTTTGTCCTTGAGGTACAATAGGAACTCATCATCAACATTATCATCTACCTCCTCCCCCGGCGGAAGATATCCAAGAGGTGGGTTGTTTAAGTTTGCTGTCATTTTGTACCTGAAGTTGTGACACACACAAATTAATAACACAAAAGGAAAAAAGAATAATACACAAAACTATTTAGATAGATAGCCAAAACCGTTAGCTCCCTAGCAACGGCGCCAAAAAGTGATCGGAGCCAACCCTGCACCACTACAAAGTAGCGAGAGTGGTAGAAGCAGCTTTTACCCGAGAAGGTCGGGATCTATTTCCACAGGGAGCTAGAAATGGAATTGAGTTTCCATCTAAATTGGAGATGCGTAATTGCTCTTAATTGCACTTCTAATCATAGTTGGTCTTTTGATTACTTCTAATATTATGCTAATAAGATGCTAAATTAAGCTAAGAGTGAAATACTTGAAGGTTGTCTAAATAGTTAAAAGACACTATGGAAGTGACTATCTCCTAGGTGGATACTTGACGGAATCGTGAGTCTAAGGTTAGGTTGTCATGTTGGAGATTACGATATAACCAATGCACTGAACTTCTCACTCTATACCTCTCGGTAGTTTGAGTGCTTTTGCCCTAATTGTCTTTCTCAAGACCAATTGGGTATGATAATTTGTGCAAGCAATTTAGGTTCAAGTCAGGTATTACTATCTCTAGGTTTAACACTTTAATTGGGGCTATCAATCTCTTGAATACGTCTCAATTCCTTATTGGACTAATTTTCCTAGACTCAAGTTCTCTTTCTCAAGAAGAACCCAAGTCAAATAGGCACAAATTAGTGTTTGCAACCAACTAATTCAATATTGAAACCATAAATTAGTCCAAATATCAAACACCCATAGACATTCAAGCCTTAAAACACAAGACCCACCAAATATCCACCCATAAATTAGTCCACGCATTGAGACTTCTTAGCTTAAAACTCTGCTCTCTGAACTTGGACACCGCGGGCCGCACAAAATTCATCAAGGCCACTATGGCTTCAATTGAGGTCCGCACAAAAAGGACCAAGGACCGCACTGGCAATGAATCCCCAAATTGGCAACTCTTTGAACTCCAGCTTTGCGGACCGCATAATATCGAGTGCGGCCGCGATAAAGCCAATGCGGTCCGCACAAACTGCTTTGCGGCCGCATTGCTTAAGTGTTTGAAATGAGCACCTCTTTGAACTTCATCACTGCGGACCGCACAGAATAGAGTGCCGCCGCATTGGACCTGTTGCACTGTGCTTAGACTTGTTCTTGGTACTTGTGCATGTTTCACTCCTTTTTGAGCTGGTTTTGATGAATTGTCACTTTGTTGACCAAACCCTGCAAACAAGTACAACATGTAAGCCTTTAGGACTATTTTGTACACATTTTTAATCAAAACTCAAGTAAGAAGGAGTGTAAAATGTATCATAATCCCTAGTTATCAGCTGTCAGTGGTACCGATTCCACAGCTGCCCTCCTTTTTCCGTTGTAAGCGGATCTGTGCGTGTGAATTTTTACTCATTCTTCTAACGCTAATACTAATGATCTTTTACTGATTTTTTCTACAGACAATGGTACGATCTAGAGGTGCTGGTAATGCACAAAAAAGGAGGGCTAAATCCTCCAGAGGCAGGGGAGAGGAGGTCAAGGAAGGACCAAATTACCATTACCGGCCCAGAAATCAATAAGGAAGCTGAGGAAAACAATCAAAACTAAGGACAGAGCCGCATCCCATTCTGAACGTAGTGAGTATATTCCCTCCCGGGAAGCTTCAGAAGGGAATTCAGTGCCAACCCATGTTCCCGCAGACTTCTAGGGGAGATTTTAGTTGAGAGACGAGCCTACACCCCCAGCTTCCCCTACTTATCTTGCTTCTTCTGAGTCGTCTGATGGCTCAGAGGAAAGTAGTGAATCTTCAGTATCAGCCTCTCCACCAGTTTCTCCAACTAGACAGGACCCAATTGATGTAGATGCTGAGATCCCTGATGACAGAAGGGTTGGTGACACCCAAACAGGAAGGTTGGAGAGAACAAGGAACCCGGTAGTGTGGCAAGAAAGATTTGTCAGTGAGAAAGCCTACCACAAATTTTGGGAGTGGTGGCCTCAGAGGCCACTCACACATGAGAGGCATTTCATAGAAAAGGATCTTTTACCCCACAACCCCAATGTGACGAGGCAATTTGATGAAAGAGTTGAGTGGAAATTCTTCACAAGCAAGCTGTCGGAGGCCAATGAGAATTTAGTTAAAGAGTTATATGCCAATGTTGCCCACATCAAAAGGGGCACCTATGTGACCAAGGTACGGAACTAGAAGATCAGATTTGATGGCAAGACGTTGTATGACTATGTTGGGTTCAATGACGAGGATGAGTCCTTGTATTTCGAGAAGGTGGCGATGGATGAGTTAGCCCGCCCGTGGCTGGCATCACTAATTGCTCTCCCGGGGACTACCCCTGCTTGGATGACACCTGGGGTCCCAATCTACAGGAACACATTGAGCTTCGAGGCTAAGGGTTGGGAGACTTTTGTATGCAGCCGGTTAGACCCCACTACTCATAACAGTGATATGTCGGTCTCCCGGGTAGGGGTGTGCATTCAATTTATCGATTCGATTTTGACCCTTATCGATTATCGATTTGTACATATGCTTATCGTTATCATTTTAATAAGGTTTCGATTTTTTTGATTTTGATTTATCGATTTTGGAGGCTTATCGATTACACCAACAAGAAAATTTGCGGGATTCCACAGAAAGTATATCGCTATAAACACGTCTAACTAATATGGACAAAAAGAAGCTAAAATAAGACGAACACCGTTTATAACATAAAAATTGTGTCAAAAAGCACATGCAACAAAACTAAAGTAAGGGATCAAATGTATGCCATCAACACTCCAACGGTATAAAAAACAGAAAATAAAAATAAAATACATCATCACGGCTAATTCTATTTTCTATTAATTTGAACTTCATTCCCTTGATCTTTAAATATGATCATTCCTTAAATGTGGTAGAGGAAATAATAGGGTTAGGGACTTAGTTTATAGGAAAGGGTATTATAAAATAAGGGTAAATTTTTTTTTGTCTTTTTAGTATATCTTATCGGTTTATCGATAAACTGATAACTGAAGAGGACAAAAACAAAATCGAAATTGATAACTCGATAAGGAAAATTTCAAAATCGAAATCAATAAATCGATAAACTTATAACAAATAATCTATTTTATTTATCGATAAACCGATTTGAATGCACACCCCTACTCCCGAGCTATTATAGTGGGGGCCATCATGGCAGGGTACCCGATCAACGTCGGGAAAATTATGTCCAGGGTGATAACCAGAGTGGTCAACAAGAATGAGAGCTCATACTCTTTCCCGAACTTCCTCACCATGTACCTGGAGGATCAGGAAGTCGAGGGAAGGGACTTTGATACGAAGGTGAAACCAAAGAGGCCATTCTCCTGGTACAATCTTCAAGGTTATGACAACCCCAAGTCCAAGGGCAAGGCCTCCACTTCCATTGGCCAGTCTGAAGAGCCAGGGGTGGTGGCCACTAGTTTCAAGCCTCCCACACCCATTTGTCATCCTCCATCTGGACCATCTACTTCAACGCCCTCTTCTGTGCCTTCTTTATCAGCTTACCCTCTCACTGAACTGTGGATTAACCAGACTTTGTCCAACATCAACAACTGGATGCAGGCAGCTGCATCAAAGCTCTCTGTCATATCCAGTATAGTGGCAGCTTAGTCAGCTCCAGCACAACCTCAGGTGCCAGCTTCCATGGAGGAATCACTAAAAGAGCTTTTGAACCACCAGAAGAAGAACCTGGACAACCAGAAGCTAATTATGGCCACTTTGGAGGCACAGGGAAAGGCAATCATGGACCTGAACAAGCAAATAAAGAAAATGAAGAAAACTTGGGCTTCCAAGGAGTCGGTAAAGTTGCTGAGGAAGGGGGTGGGCAAGATTAGATCAGCTGGAGACATCCCATTGGACCTACTATTGGATGACCCAGTTCCAGCAGCTCAGGCAGCACATGTACCAGAGCAGGAGGTTGATAAAGAGTCTATGAGGAGAGGGGTGATCCCCCAAACCGATGATTTAGAGATTGAGTTGGAGGACCCCGAGGGAGGTGACCTAAGGACCCGGCCACAGGACCCAACCAGTGATCCTATGCAGACAGAGGAGCCATAGGGAGCCTTCTTTACTCTCTAATCCTTCTTTGATCTTATTTTTACTTTTAGCATTAAGGACAATGCTAGTCTTTATTTTAGGGGTTATCCTATTTTGATTTGGTGATTGGTATGTAATTATGATACTTATTTTTCTTTATCGTTACTTTTCTCTTTTGTTATGTATATAACTTTACCATTTATTTTTCACTTTTCATTATTTTTCAATTTCAGTATGTATATAAAGTTACCTTTCCCTATATATATTCATTCACCTTTTATGTATATTCATCTCAATCCCCTATTGTACATATTCAGTTTACTTTCCGCGTTTTACTTTATAACTTCTTTTACAATTTTCCTTAACAGCATAGCTTGTTATTTTCATTTAGTAGTTTCTTTTTAAAATTTTTAGCTTCTTACTTTTTCAAGTTTTCGTGATCAATAAGCCTTTGTTTTCTTAATGCCATGGTTCTTTTCAAAGCTGGAGTTTGTGTGAATCGGGTGGCTCTTCCCGAAGACGGATGGAATAACAACCTTCTTAAGGGTTTGAGTCCGTTTTCTTTATGTTTTTTTGTAAATAGTAGTAAATAATGAAAGTGTCTCACGCAAAACTTCACTTGGGCCTAACACATTTATCTTGGACCTTACGGTTAGAAACAACCTGATTTGAAACGAATGGTGCTAGTTTTGACCTTTAGACTCTTGTGTTGACTAAACAATCATCGAGTGTTTTTTCGGGACCATTTGTGATGCTCAATCTTAGCTAAGATAGTTGTGGACCCTCAACTCTATTCTCTTTAGCAATCTAATAGTTGTGAGGTGAGGTATTGATTTGCAAGTCCAAGTCCCATGCCAATAAGTCTAGAACTTGCCCTGAATGTTTGACTAGGCGAAATTCTAAGTGTAGCTCGACTTGAGAAATTATTATAGGCTCTCATTGATCCAAATGGAAAACTTGAAAGCATCCATAACCTACCAAATATGATATCCCTAGTCAACCACGTTGAGCCATATCCCTTGTTCTTTCAATAACCATGATACAAGCCTTTATCCGTTCTAAAATGGCCCTCTCTTGGCACCCAATCTTTCCTAATCACAATTGGAAAAAGCATAAGTTTTGACGGAGAGACGAGGAATGCAAAAGTGATAAAATGTACAAAATTAAGAAAAGGGAAGGCAAAATAAAAAGAAAGAAAAACCAAAAAGTCAAAAAGAAAGTAAATAATATAGAAAATAAAGGGATTCAATAAAAGCAATGATGAAAGGCTTGGAATGATTAGAAAGGAGAAAAATAATTGTCATGAACAAGAATGAGTGACAGTGTGTCTCTCTAGTCCTCTAAGGAAGAGAAAAAATGACTCAAAGAGTCAAGAAAGTGTGAGCCGAAATGAGAAAATGAAGTGCTTAAGGAAAGATAAAATCTTCATAGACCAATATATCCTACCTTGAACCAAAAGCCTTCATTACATTCCCGCAAAAGCCCTATATGATTTCGGGTTGAGTGAGCTTACATTAGTGGTGATTCATATGAGGGGCAAGCTTATGGTATTTAGAGTCAGACTTGTGACCTTTCTTCGAGAGAGATGAGTGTACTTTTCCACAATCCTTGTTCTGAGTGCTATAATATAAAGTGAGAGTTGCTTATGGAGAGTAGAGGTTAAAGAGTTTGGGTTCCACAGTGACCTACGTAGTAGAGCTTGCTTCCCTGATGAGTTAAGTCAACTCTTGAATCTCTTGTATCACACTAGAGCCATGGTGCTAAAAAGGTGTGTGTTGTTGATAATACATTTGTGTTAAGGGTAATTGTTAGTCCCAATTGATGTTTGCTGAAGTCACCTTAGAACAGCTGAAATTCTTCTTTCTTTTGCCTTGTGGAGGTGGGAATTACTTTATTTGCTTGAGGACAAGCAAAAGCTTAAGTTTGGGGGAATTAATAACTACAGATTCTAGCCTATCTTATCCTCTCTTTTGATTAGATTTTGGATAAAAAATATTTAAAAGTATTCTCGAAAACTAACTTATTGTGTTTGTTTGCAGGGATTGGTCAAAATGAAGCGAGAAAGTCATAACCAGCTCATGAAGGAGTTAAATCTGCAAAAATTCAAAGCTGAGACAAAAGCACTGACAGCGAAGGAAAAGAGCGGCCGCGGAAGGTCTACGCTGAGGCGGCCACAATTACACTGACAGCAGAATTGAGGTTCAGAGAAGGAATCTTGGAGTACAACAGACACTGCTGATTGTGGTGAAATAGCGCGGCAGCAAAATACTTTACGCTGTCGTGATGCTAATTCTGCTGAGGGCGAAATGGAGAATCAGAGGCCTAGAAATTTGAGCTCAAATAAAGAGTGCGGTCCGCGAATATTTTACCCGGCCGCGGTTGAAGACAACACTGAGGCAGTCTTATTTTGCGCTCCCAGCAAAATCAAAGCCAAATCCAGTCCAAAATGGAAGAAATGCAGTCCGCGCTTGCTTTTGCGCGGACACGGAAATCCAAGCGCTGAGGTGCTCAGTATTGCGCTAACAACGGAACCTTCGTAGGGGTATTTTTGTCCAATAATTTCAACTGTATATAAATAGATCTTTTTTAGATTTTTAGGTCATCTTTTGTACGAAGGAGCTTGTGAACAACCGTATTTTACTCTTTGAGTAATTTTAGAGTAGTTTTACCTTATAATCTTAGATTTTATTCTTGTAATCAACTTTTATGGCTTATATTTCATCTTCATCTTTGATTTCTACCTTTATTATGAGTAGCTAAACTCATTATCTAGGGTTGTGACCCAACCCCAGTGTGGGTATTTAATGGGTCTTCTATTTTAGGGCTTAATTGTTTATGGGTTAGTAATATTTAGCTTGATTCATGCTTTAATTGTAGAATTGGTGGTTGCAAACATTGATTCATGCCTTTAGGACTTAAACTCTTTTTGATAAAAAGTGACTAAGTCTAGGAAAATTAGGCAAATAAGGAATTAGGGTGCATTCAAGAGATTGATAGCCCCTGTCACACCTCCTTTTTCCTACACCCTTGGAAGGGAGTATATAAGGGAGTTTTTTTCCAACTTAAAGTGACAATCGAAACGGGATTATTGTTAAAAGATTCAGAGTCGCCACTTGGGAGATTTATGGTGTCCCAAGTCACCGGTTGAATCCCGAATCGAGGAAAAGCTTGACTCTGTATTACAGTCCACGAACTAGAAATCCGGGTAAGGAATTTTGTTAACCCGGGAGAAGGTGTTAGGCACTCCCGAGTTTTGTGGTTCTAGCACAGTCGCTCAACTATTACAGTCGTCTTAATTATCTGATTTTAATCAATTATGAACCTATGTGCAAATTTCAACTTTAACCGCTTTTATTTAATTAATTAAAGAAGATTGCAACGTTATTAAAACACGTCTCGAACCACGACACATAAATGCACCCGCAATTTTTGACATATTTTAACACCGTTGAGATTTGGATTTAGGTCACATAAATGCGCACCCAAGTTTAGGAAAGTAATATTATTAAATTAACGTGCCTAAAGCAATTTCCCATTTGCAATTTGCGAGGGCCATGGAATTTAGCTAAACGGCACGCCTCGGAATCTAAAGATCAATTCAAGATTAAATAAAGCGAGGGTCATGCAATTGTTATTTTTTATTTGGCGTGGCGCACCTCAATCTACTCTAATTTAAAAGAGAAAATTAATTACATTTGGAGGGACATAAACTATTTGTAATCCATTATGGCTCGCCTCCCCTAATTGGAGAAAATTAATCAATTAAACATTAATGGGCAAGAATTATACCATGGTTTGGGCTAACAGCTTATTTTGAATAAAAAAAGGGGTTAACGGTTTGGAATTGAGCTTCTGGCCCAACGTGAGGCCTAAGAATCACGGATGCATACCATTCAACGTTGGGCCCCAAGAAGGAGCCCAAATGAGAATTAAACAGCTCCCACATAGGCCATTATACCTCAAGATCAAACATATTGGGTTAGAATCAGTACTGGTAGATCAAAATTCATCAACAACTGGCATCAGGTTAAATCGTCACTCCATAAAATCAAAGTTTACCAACACGCAAATGGAATTCAAACATTGAAGTGTTGCTTCTACAAATGTTATTTTTTTCCCAACCTCTGACTTTAATAACTTTTGAAGACAAAACAAAGGACGATTACATATGCTCTTTAAACAAACAACCACTCGATCCTTGTGAATTATCTGTTGTAGGCAGTGAGTAAACAAACTACAAATTAGAACTAATTCGTCCCTTTGCAGTATTCACAATACCCAGACAATTAACAATTGAATCTCAAAAACCAACCACAGCCCCTACAAAGCCCAGATACCGCATAGCTGGTCCAAAATAGATATAGAAGATACAGGGTATGACTATCAACCAAATCTCAATTTTCTTAGCACTATTCCTATAGACCAATTTTTATTTCCAGAGTCAACAAAATCACTGGGTGCCATGTACCTCATAGAAATTGCTAAAAGCATAAACAAACACAAAACATCACCTTTCCGAACCTCTTTAATAACAATCGAACCAATAAAAATTGCTAAAAGCATAAACAAACACTAAACACCACCTTTTCGAACCTCTTTAATAACAATCAAACATGCAAGCATTATCAAATACAAATATTGATTCGAACTATTAGCTAAAACACATCTATGGCATACTATTGTGACTGAGTCCTTTACAAAACATTTCAAAAGTCCCAAACTAAGTAGCCTTCAGAGATTTCAGTTGTTTAATATAGAGACAAACTAAGCCTACATGGTGAATCATATTACTACAACAATCAGCTATGTAAACAGATCATCGAGTCTTATCATTTCAACTTAGTCCATTTCATGCTTCAAACTCGCCTTACATTGTGTAGAGTTTAGGAGAAAGGTACCTGGTACAACAAATGAATAAAGAAAATCTGAGGTTAAGAAATCTCAAATAACAGCAACCCAGCAATAGCAATTTCAGAGATTAATACCCAGAAAATCAACTCAAAACCAATGAGAAGTTAACCCTCCACCAGCTCGTGTCAAAACTTTCAACAATCAATTCATTTTGAATATTAGGATAGGAATCTTGTTCTTCAGAAATAGAACAGGTCACTGAAATTTCCAATGGAACAGTAGAATAGGTCACTAAATAGGTCACTGAAATTTCCAACAACCAATGAGAATTCTCTCTGGATTTCCAGCTCTCAAACTCTGCCTTGAAAGGCAAGAAAAGTTGCCTTTATAGGTAAGGCAAGTAGGGCAGCCTTAAGGGATTAATTTTTGCACTTTGCACCTTTTCTAAATTTCATTTTAGCTTAGGTATCCCTATTTTAAATCTCAGAACTTCAAAATAGTCCCCCTCCCCAGCTTCCTAGAAGCTTCCTAGTTAGTTAGAAA
Organism: Nicotiana sylvestris; assembly: GCF_000393655.2. Classification (NCBI taxonomy): domain Eukaryota; kingdom Viridiplantae; phylum Streptophyta; class Magnoliopsida; order Solanales; family Solanaceae; genus Nicotiana; species Nicotiana sylvestris. The sequence continues at coordinate 151,077,816 of NC_091067.1, forward strand.
AAGATTCCCCTAAGCCAAATTCCTAAGCTACCCCTTTAAAACCCTGTTATTTCCCCTGAAACCCAAGTATAGGTCACACTGACCCGACTTAGATTGGTAGGGGTCTGCAAACCCAAATTAAATCCCCACTTGGGCTTTCTGATTTTCGGAGTCCAATTAAAATCCATCAGGGATTCCCAACTCGAAAGACTGACCAAAATTTCCCTACAAGAAAACCCGGAACCTCTTCTTTAAAATGCAATCAAGCAAAGACAAAGATGAATGAGCTAATTAACAGGAAATCGACTAAATTAAGACCTAATTAAGTGATTTAACGAACCAGAAACTTAACCTGTTTAACAAACTAAAAATGTCACAAAAACGGAATTCAAGGAAACAAAAGAGAAAAGAGAAAATAACAAACGGAAGAACAAATTTAGACTCAGAAGATGAATTGAATTTTCAACCAAATTATTATAAGAAAACTAGTTTTAAGAAAGGGACAGATGAGGATGACGGAAAGGAAACCGTAGAGGGAAAGAGACTCACCAAATCGAACCTTGAAACCGGATGGGGACAAAGAACTTAGCGAAACTTATGTCGATACCTTGTTCTTTGTCAAGAACAACTGAACGACATCAGTTTCACCGAGTCCAAACCTCAGAGTCTGAAAGATTAGCGCTCCCCGAACATGCATGTGAAAAATGACTTTGAACTTTTTTGGGGGGTTGAACTCGGATTCCAGATTCGAGGATCTCCTGGCAGATTTGAAGGAAAGTAGTTGTGGATTTGGTATGAGGGGGTCATGGGGGTTACAGGGTGTTATTTTGGGGTGATTTGGGTGGATTGAAGTTTGAAGGTCCAAGCTTTGATCAAAGATTTGACAGGTTTCCCGATGATTTGAAGGGAACCAATGACGGATTCGTTATGAGGGGAAAAAGGGGTGTTGTGGTGTAAGGATGGGGGCGGTTGGAGGTGGCGCTGCTGGCGACAAACGGTGGAAATTAGGGCGGCGTTGCTAGGGTTTCAGTTTGAGGACGATGAGGTCTGGGAAGTGAGACGGGGGGAAAGATTCAGACAATTTTATACCAATCAGAACCTACTTCTAGACCGTTAGATCAAATGCAATCAATGGCCCAGATCGTTGGGTCATTAAAACGGGGTCGTTTGGATAAATGGGGGGAAATCGAACCGGGTCAGGGTCGGAATGGGCTGGTTTGGGACGGGTTAAAGGGAATGGGATTGGGCTTTGAGAAATTTTCAATGACTTAGTCCAAATCTGGACTCTTTCCAATTCTTTCTCCTTTCTTCCTTTTATTAATCTCTTTTTCCTTTTAAATTCAAATTAAAAACCTCAATTAATTCCTAATCAAATTATCCTATCAAATTAATTCTAAATAACAATTACCACAAATAATTAAAAACTAATTTAAAGGAGAAACAAACAAAATTCAAAAATTGAAATTAAAAAGTGCAAAGTAAACTATTTATTGTGATTTTTTTTATTTTTGTAAAGCAACTAAATTACTAATTAATTTTAAAAAATGCAAAGTTAACCTCTAAATGCAAATGCAACATATATTTTTTTTGTATTTTTCATTAATTATAATGCACAAACAAAAATGCAAACAATTAGCAGAAAATGCCACAAAAATCCACAAAATTGCAAACACTGAAAGAAATTATTTTTGTTTTGAATTTGTGGGAGTAATTCATATATAGGGCAAAAATCACGTGCTCACAGCTTCCCTTCTTTGCTCGGAAATACGAAGAGTTTTCGTGCAAAGATAAAGTGAGCGGATACGAGCGATTTTTGCCCGTTTGAATACTCCGTGGGAAGCATTTTTGAAAGATTTGACCGCGCCTTGCTTCCAAGGTTGCCTACATATCCTTGGCTAAAAAGGAATCAGGTTAGTGTAGTTCAGGAATGTTTGGTAGTTGGGACTACCATAAAGCTGTGATTTCACTGGTGCTGCTGCTGCTACTACTACTTACTGCATCCCCTTATTACACCATGATAAAATAAAAGAAGCTAGACTACGCTATGATATATGCATTACAATATCTTATCTATATCTTCAGACTTGCTTTGGTGGTTCTTGTTGCCTTGTTGACTGGTATTTTCCTGGTGGAATCCCCTTGTTGCCGCCTTGAATTGTAATGTGATATGTTTCCCTTTCTTCAGGTGGACGCCTGATTGCTGAAACTTGAATGTATTCCCTTGTTCTCCAGGTGGGATCCTGACTTCTAACTTGAAATGTATTCCCTGCTCTCCAGGGGGCTCCTGACTTCTAACTTGAACTGTATTCCCTGCTCTCCAGGCGGGCTCATGATTGCCGGCTTGAAATGTATTCCCTGATCTCCAGGCGGGCTCCTGAGTGCTGACTTCAAATGTATTCCCTGCTCTCTAGGAGGGCTCCTGACTGCTGACTTGAATGTATTCCCTGCTCTTCAGGCGGGCTCCTGACTGCTGAACTTGAAAAGTATTCCCTTGTTTTCCAGGTGGGCGCCTGACTTCAACAAAATAGACAAAACAAAGAAAAATTTTCTGCCCCAGTTTGGGTATCTGGACACATATATAAGTGTAAAACGAACCACATTACCAAATATCAATAAGAACTTGAAAGCTAAAACTTGAGTTATACTCCCTTGTTCTCCAGGCGGGCTTCTAACTTCAACTTGAAATGTATCCCCTGCTCTCCAGACAGGCTCCTGACTTCAACTTGAAATGTATTCCTGCTCTCCAGGCGGGCTCCTGACTTCAACTTGAAATGTATTCCCTGCTCTCCAGGCGGGCTCCTGATTTCAAAATAGACAAAACAGAGGATTTGAAGGCTAAACTTAAATTGTACTCCTTTGTTCTCCAGGCGGGCTCCTAACTGTTGCGCTTGAAAGTATTCCCTGCTCTCCAGGCGGGCTCCTGACTTCAACTTGAAATGTATTCCCTGCTCTCTAGGCGGGCTTCTGACTTCAACTTGAAATGTATTCCCTGCTCTCCAGGCGGGCTCCTGATTTCAAAATAGACAAAACAGATAAAACAAAGAAAATTTTCTGTCTCAGTTTGGTAGCTGGGTACATGGGTGAGTCCTATTATAGATCTAAGATATATCTTCTAAAGGTATTGCTTCCGCTAAATCATTCTACCAACTATTACTAAGAATTTGAAAGCTAAGTCCTATTATCCAGGAAGGTCCTGCCAACTGACAATTATAGATCTAAGCTATATCTTCTAAAGGTATTGCTTCCGCTAAGTCTTGTTATCTAAGAGGGTTTTAAACTACATCCTATTATCTAGGAAGGCCCTTAAAATCAAAATCAAGTCTTGTCCTAATAATGACACTTTTATGATTGAATTGTACTACCTTATGATAGGATTTTATGCTACATCTTGTGATCCAATGTAAATCTTTAAAACTAGGTCCCATTATTCAGGAGGATCCTGAAAACTCCTAATTGAATCCTATTTTAAACATGCAGACCAACTTATATTCCTCTGGGATACATTTGTGCTAAATTATGTGACTCGTGATTGTTTTGAAATTTAAACTAGGTCCCATTTTTCAGGAGGGTCCTGAAAATCAAAAATAAAACCTGTTTGGTGATTTCCCTTTTCCACGGAGGGTTTCTCCGAAACAACTGAAATTTCCTGCCCCTATTTTAATCGAAGAAAAATTTTGTTAGTTTAAAATGTGGTGGTTAGTTGATGGCATTCTTGCTGAAGGTCTATTTGCTGTAATGTTTTGTTGTGGCTGGCTTCCTCGAACTGGCCTTGAATCGGTCGACTTTCTGACTGACTTTCAAACCCCCATGACTTTGGATGACCCAAGTGTTCTATACCCGAACCGTTGTTTCACATCTCTGACCCCTTTAACTGAACCTCTGCATGTCCCATGACATTACCAAATCATTTTGCCAATGGAACTCTTGCTGGTACTTTATCCCACTTTACATCATGCTATCTTTGGTATGCTCTGGCCACACCATGCTTTGCAATCTTGAAGCTGGTACTGAGCTTTGAAATTCCTTCTTATTTGCTTAAACAGAATTGACATTGGGAACAACTTAGATAAATTCACCCAAAAGGAATGAAATGCAATGACTTTCAGAGTTAAGGATAAGAAAATCCAAAACTGGAAGACTATCTGAAGAAGAAAAAGAAAATGGACTTATCTGAGTGGGGCAGCTGGCACCGATGATCATGACATGCATTTTGAATTAATCGGCCCAATCTATCCAACCAATCAACTTTTAGTTGCCACACTTTGTTGCCCCAGAATTTCCATAACCTGGTTTCTTCACCCAAATCCTGACCTTGTTCATCCTGCGATGCCTTGAAAGGTTTTCACCAGCAGACCTCTCTCACTCGTTCATCTCTAAACTCACTTTCGCCTTACGGTGCCCGTGAGGGCTTTCACCAATAAGACTCTCTCATATTTGATTTCTCTTAGCTCTCGTCGCCTTACGGTGCCCGTGAGGGTTTTCACCAATAAGACTCTCTTATTTTGATTTCTTTTCCCTCTTTGGACCAGAGTGTTGCCCCTGATATGAATCACTGCTATTTGCTCGCCTTGGCATTTCTTGAAGACTGATCAGAAGGTCTTTCTTTGGACCGTAACATGGGCTTTTTGATGGGGTTAGAAAGAAAGGGTATAAAAAGGCTCAAAACAACTCCTCATGGGTTCAAAATTACAACTTTCGGAACTAGATTTCTTACGACAACCGCAATTTCTGCCCCAGTTTCTTGCTTGGGGACTTTTGGATTTTCATTTGATGGGACCGAACCGTGAGGCTGCCTACGTATCCTTAAAAAGAATCAGGTCGAACGTAGTTCATGTCAAAGAAATTACTTCGTTTGTTGTGATTTTTCTTCTCTTTTTCTTTCTCTTCTTTTCTTCTTTTGTTTTTATTTTTGTTGTTTTTTTTTCTTTTTCTTTTTCTTTTCTTTTTTTTCCTTATTCTTCTTCTTTTTCCTTTACATATCTTTCACTCTTGCATTTCTGATCTTTGCTACTGATTCCGAAAGAGGGGTATGAAAGAAAATAAATGAGGCTCAAAGGGGTAATGAGGGATAAAGTGTTTAGATAGCAGAACAAAATGTCTTCGTCATTTCAATATCCGAGACATGCCAAATACAAACAAGTACAATCAAATAAAGAAATCATACATAGTATCTCTTGACTGTATCAGAATTGATAGCCATTTCTACACATTTGCCTTCTACATCCGTCAGATACAATGCACCATTGGACAATACTCTAGTCACAACGAACGGCCCCTGCCAATTTGGGGCAAATTTTCCTTTTGCTTCAACCTGATGAGGAAGAATGCGTTTCAATACTAACTGCCCCACTTCAAACTTCCATGGACGCACCTTCTTATTGTATGCTCTTGCCATTCTCTATTAATACAACTGGCCATGGTACACTGCTTCCAGTCTCTTCTCATCGATCAAACTCAATTGTTCCAGGCGAGTTTTGACCCACTTATCATCATCAATCTCAGCCTCCGCGACAATTCGAAGGGATGGAATTTCCACTTCTGCGGGTATCACTGCTTCGGTGCCATACACCAACAAATAAGGAGTCGCCCCTACTGAAGTACGGACAGTAGTGCGATAACCCAACAATGCAAACGGTAGCTTTTCATGTCACTGCCTAGAACCTTCCACCATTTTTCGAAGTATTTTCTTTATGTTCTTGTTAGCCGCCTCGACTGCTCCATTCGCCTTGGGACGATATGGGGTGGAATTGCAATGCACAATCTTAAACTGTTGACATACCTCTTTCATCAGATGACTATTGAGATTAGCTCCATTGTCTATGATGATCACCTTCGGTATCCCGAACCGGCAAATGATATTTGAGTGCACAAAATCAACCACCGCCTTCTTGGTTACTGACTTGAATGTGTTAGCCTCTACCCACTTGGTGAAATAATCAATGGCCACCAGAATAAACCTGTGTCTGTTGGATGCTATTGGCTCGATTGGTCCAATGACATCCATACCCCAAGCAACAAAACGCCATAGTGCAGACATTGTATGTAATTCAGATGGTGGAGAATAAATCAAATCTCCATGCACTTGGCACTGATGACATTTACGCACGAAACTGATACAGTCTCGCTCAATAGTGAGCCAATAATAACTTGCTTGGAGAATCTTCTTTGCCAACACGTACCCACTCATGTGCGGTCCACATGCTCCAAAATATACTTCGGTCATAATAGTTGTGGCCTGCCTAGCATCTATGCATCTCATCAGTCCTAGATTTAGAGTCCTTTTGTACAAAACTCCCCCACTAAAGAAAAATCCACTTGCCAAATGACGAATTGTCCTCTTCTAATCACTTGTGGCTTGTACTGGATATACTCCCATCCAGATGTATTCCTTGATATTGTGGAACCATGGTTCGCCATCGAGTTCTTCTTCCACCACGTTACAATAAGCATGCTGATCACGGACCTGAATATGCAACAGGTCTACATAAGCCTTATCTGGATGATGTAACATTGACGCTAGAGTATCCAAAGCATCGGCGACCTCATTGTGGATCCTCGGAATATGTCTGAACTCTATTGATTGAAACTGTTGACAAAGATCATGTAAACATTATCGGTACGGTATGAGTTTTAAATCTCGTGTTTCCCATTCTCCTTGAATCTGGTGTACCAGAAGGTCCGAGTCACCCAAGACCACGACTTCCTGGACACCCATATCCACAGCCATCCTCAAACCCAAAATGCATGCCTCATATTCCGCCATGTTGTTAGTACAGTAGAACCGAAGCTGTGCTGTAACAGGGTAATAATGCCTTGTTTCAGAAACAAGTATCGCTCCTATCCCAACGCCTTTCATGTTAGCAACACCATCAAAGAAAAGCTTCCATCATGGCCTTTCAATCTGTTCCAACTCATCAATGTGCATTACCTCTTCATCAGGGAAGTAAGTCTTCAAAGGTTCGTATTCTTCATCCACAGGATTCTCATCCAAATGGTCGGCCAGTGCTTGTGCTTTCATCGCAGTCCGAGTCACGTAGACAATGTCAAATTCTGTGAGCAAGATCTGCCACTTTGCGAGCCTTCCCATGGGCAATGCTTCTGGAAGATATACTTCAACGGATCCAAGCGAGAGATGAGGTAAGTAGTATAAGATGACAAATAGTGTTTCATCTTCTGGGCTACCCAAGTTAGGGCACAATACGTCCTCTCAAGATGAGTGTACTTAACCTCGCAAGATGTGAATTTCTTACTGAGATAATATATGGCCTGCTCCTTCCTGCTGGTGATGTCATGCTGTCCCAACACACATCCAAATGAATTGTCCAAGACTGTCAAATACAGAATCAAAGGTCTCCCTGATTCTGGCGGGACCAACACAGGTGGGTTTGACAAGTACCCCTTTATTTTATCAAATGCTTCCTGACATTTATATGTCCACTTGACCGCAGCATCTTTCTTTAACAATTTGAAGATAGGCTCACAAGTTGTCGTGAGCTGAGCAATAAACCGGCTAATGTAATTCAATCTTCCCAACAGACTCATCACCTCAGTCTTGTTCTTTGGAGGTGGTAATTCCTGGATGGCTTTGATTTTTGACGGGTCTAATTCAATACCTCGTCGGCTGACTATGAATCCCAACAACTTTCCAGACGGAACACCGAATGCACACTTTGCAGGATTGAGATTGAGATTGTACCTGCGAAGCCTTTGGAAGAACATTCTCAGATCTCTGACATGGTCAGACTTCTTTGTAGACTTTACAACGTCATCCACATAAACCTCGATCTCCCTGTGTATCATGTCGTGGAATATGGTCGTCATTACCCTCATGTAGGTTGCCCCAGCATTTTTCAAACTAAATAGCATGACCCGATAGCAGTATGTTCCCCATGGCGTGATGAATGTTGTCTTTTCTACATCTTCTTCATACATTAAGATTTGGTGGTAGCCCGCATAACAATCCACAAAAGAAGCAATCTCATGTTTGGCACAATTATCGATCAATATATGGATGTTCGGCAGTGGGAAGTTATCTTTGGGACTCGCCTTGTTGAGGTCTCGATAATCAACACACACCCTAGTCTTGCCATCCTTCTTCGGCACAGGCACAACATTGGCTAACCAGGTGGGATACCGGGTGACCCGAATGACTTTGGCCTCAAACTGTTTGGTGACCTCTTCCTTAATTTTCACACTCATATCAGTTTTAAATTTCCTTAGCTTCTGCTAAACAGGGGGAATGTCGGATTAGTGGGCAATTTGTGAACCACCAAGCCAGTGCTTAGACCTGGCATATCGTCATAGGACCATGCAAAAACATCTTTATACTCGAATAGTGCTTTAATTATCTCCTCTCTGAGTTGTGGTTCAAGATGAACACTTATTTTAGTTTCCCGGACATTATCTTGGTCCCCTAAATTGATTGCTTCTGTATCACTCAGGTTAGGCTTGGGTTTTTCTTCAAAATGGCTTAATTCTTTACTAATCTCTTCAAAGGCTTCATCTTCGTCATATTCCGATTCAACATCACATTCTATTTCTTGAATTACCATTTCAGAATTAGATTGGCTTTTAAAACTGGGCCAGAGATTCCAAATGCATATCATATCATTGAAGCTAGCATAAAAAGAACTGTACAAGGAAGAAAAGAAAAACAAAAATAAAACTATCAGGACGAGAGGAAAAGAGAAATTGCATTTCATTGAAATTAAAGATAATAGGGTTTACACATCCAAACGGACGGAACATAGAATCTGAATTACAACCCTGGAATAATCCAGATAAATTGAAAGAAAATCAAAGCAAACTACCAAAACTCCTTCCTATTGGGGAGAGGAGTAGCTTCCCAATTGTTAATCCTTGCACTGGGCCCAACGAATTGCACATCCGCCTTGCTAGAACCCTCTCCAGCTTCCAACACGTTCACATCGGTGAATATTCTCTCGAACCTTTCCATAAAATCTCCATCCACATCAACCACCGAACTAGGAACCGTCGACACTGGGCGCTTTCTGGTACCAGGCCAGACAAATGATCGGGAAAGATGTGGGACTGGCTTTGGAAGGGCCCATGCTTTCTGTTTCATTTTTCTGGCTCTTCTCACGTCTGCGACTGTGGGCTTGAACCCAAGACCAAATGTATCCAAGTTTTTAGGAAGAGAAACCGGTTGCACGATACCTTGCAGAGATGCACCCAAACCTTTGCCCGGTACAAAACCATTTTTTAACATTTTAACGGCTACCATGACTGATGCAGTAGCTACCCTTGGAGTCGGCACGCATTTCCCTTCAGGAATTTTCTCTACTGATACCGTGTCAAAAACCTGATAAACTCATGGCCCCTTTTCATCTTCAAACTCTATGAATGGAACAACGGCATCACTAGGAACACACAAATTGTCTTCGCCATGCATAACAATTTCCTGTCTATCCCATTCAAACTTAACCATTTGATGCAGAGTGGATGGGACCACTTTGGCAGCACGAATCCAGGGTCGACCTAACAACAGATTGTAAGAAATAGCCACATCGAGCACCTGGAATTCCATAGTAAATTCAACTGGCCCTATTGTAAGCTCGAGCACTATGTCCCCGACTAAATCTTTCCCTCCACCGTCGAATCTCCGAACGCAGATACTGTTCTTATGAATTCTTTTATCATCCACCTTCAACTTGTTTAGAGTGGAAAGAGGGCAAATATTTGCACTGGAACCATTTTCAACCAGTACCCAAGTAACCACAAAATTTTCACATTTTACCGTTAGATAGAGGGCTCTATTGTGCTCAATACCCTCCACGGGTAACTCATCATCAGAAAAATTGACTTTGTTTACCTCAAATATCTTGTTAGCTATCTTTTCCAAGTGGTTTACTGAGATTTTGTCAGGAACATGGGCTTCATTCAAGATCTTCATCAAAGCCCGACGGTGCTCGTCTGAATGGATCAATAATGATAAGAGCGAGATCTGAGCCGGTGTCTTCCTCAAGTGCTCCATAATGGAATAGTCCTATACTTTCATCTTTCTCAGAAACTCTTCTGCTTCTTCCTCGGTTACAGCTTTCTTCACCAACACTGGGTTATCTTTTGAGGTCTTATCTTTTCTCAACTCTTTGGGGGCAAAACATCTCCCCGATCGGGTCAAACCATGGGTCTCACACACTTCTTCTTTAACCTCTTTCCCCTTGTAAGTCACTGTCACTCATTCATAATTCCATAGGACTGCCTTGCTGCTGACTATGGGTAATTGAGTTACCGGTTTGATAATGACAGGATCTGTGCAGGTGCCCTTCACAATTACCACAGGCTTGTTCGTCACTCCTGGCACAACAACCTTTGCTCTTTCATGTTTTCCTACAACGTCACTTGAGGACCCCTTCTTGACCTCCACTGATGGTTCATTATTTGCCCTGTTCAACTTGATCTCAGACTTCTCACTTGTTGACTTTTCAAACGTCTTGGCCTCACTAGCCCGAATCATCATGACGGTTTGCGAAGGCTTCTTAGGCTCCCCTCCCTTATGCACTATCTCAATCATATTAGTTTCATGATGGGCCGGCAACGGGTTCTGCTTGATGTTGGGTGCCTCCGGGGCTTGGACCTCAATCCGATTAGTATCAATGAGCTCTTGAATAGCTGTTTTCAATTTCCAACATTTCTCTGTGTCGTGACCCGGGGTCCCTGAACATTACTCACAACTCACCGAGTGGTCAAGATTTCTGGGAGGGGGATTCGGCAGTTTAGCCTCAATCGGATTCAACATACCCAACTGTCTCAGTCTGTGGAATAGACTAGCATATGATTCTCCCAACAGAGTGAAAGCCATCTGCTTCTGCAACCTCTCATTCTTAAAGGCTTGATTGGGCCGAAAACCTGTTCTAGGGGGATTTCTGTAGGCTCTTGGGGGTGGATGGGCATTTTTTGGATCTAGGTATGGACTTTGTGGAGCCAGCGCATACCATTGTACGTGAGCAAAAGGTTGGGTATAGGTTTGTGCATGATGGACGGAAAAATGGGGATCTGGCGGTGGGTAGTAATGTTCTGGTGGGCTATATGGAGTGTGGGGGTAAGTTTGGTGATAGGGTTGAGGCAGGTTGTAGTAACGTGGAAGGGTCCTGGAACCGATCTAAGCTCCCGACTCAATTGTCGCAACGTCCTCTTTCTTCTTCTTCCTGAGTACACCCCCAGTACCATTTTGAATGGCCTGGGTGGTCGCTTTGATTGTTGAATAACTCATGATTTTGTTGGACTTGAGTCCCTCCTCGACCATGCCTCCCATTTTACAACCTCATTGAAGGACTTGCCCACTGCTGACACCAAGTGACCAAAATAAGTGGGCTCCAAAGCCTAGAAGAAATAATCAACCATCACACTTTCTTTTATCGGAGGGTCAACCCTCACTGCTTGCTCTCTCCAACGGAACCCATACTCCCTGAAACTCTCACCAGGCTTCTTCTCAATTTTTGTCAATGACATACGGTCTGGGATAATTTCAAGATTGTACTGAAAATGGCAGGCAAAGGCTTGGGCCAAATCGTCCCATGTGTACCACCTGATGTGATCTTGTCTGGTACACCATTCTAATGCTTATCCACTCAAACTTTGGTTGAAATATGCCATTAGCAATTCATCTCTTCCGCCTGCTCCTCTCATCTTGCTACAAAATCCTCTTAAGTGTGCTACTGGGTCATCATGCCCATCGTACAGATCAAACTTGGGCATTTTGAACCCTGCTGGTAACTGAACATCTGGGAACAGACATAAATCTTTATAGGCCACACTTACTTGACCTTATAACCCCCTCATATCTCTGAATGATTGTTCTAAGCTTTTGACCTTTCTGATCATCTCCTCGTGTTCAGGATTCTTGGGTGGCTTCTCGGTTTTTGCCGTGAGATCAAGATGAGGGTTGTGAGAATATGGTTTTGGAACTTTGAAGATGGGTTCAGGGGGATAATACTGGTTGTCGTAAGTTTGGAACAGAGGTTCACTGGAAGATCAGTGTAATGTAGCAGGTGGAGGTGCCACAAAAACAGGTGTGATTGGTGGAGGAGGGTATGGGACTTGTTTGGGTGGTGGATCTTGAGAAGTATGGGAAGTGGTGCCATAGCATTGTTGGTAGAGGGGAGAGGCTAGAGATGAGTTCAGAGTGGGAGGCTCCTGAGGTTGGGCCGATGTGGGGATATAAGCAGGGTTGGCAGGATAAACCGATGGTGGATGCCCCTTTGCCCAGGCTTGGTACATTTCAGTCATCTGCTGCTTTAACTTATACATCTATTCTTTTATTGCATTAACATCCAGTTCTTCCACCTCTTTTGACGGGTCAACAATACTTGTCTCCGGTTCTTGGTTGGCCATATTCAGCCTGTCTTTTGATCGGGTGTTGTATGAGTGAGTTGCCAGAATGCCAATCAACTAACCACCTGCCTGAACTCAATACATAAACAACAACCTTGTTAGTGGTTAGGGCTTTAACAAATTAGTAACCACTTTGGGGTAATGAATGCACCTAGGCATTTAACCGTTTCTATTATGCATTTGATCGACTGCTTGCGTCATCCCGACTTTTCCATTTGCAACTTCCTTCTCATTCTTCTCTTTTTCCATTCTGTCTTTTGTTTTTCTTTGTTTTTATCCTCTCATTTCCCTCTTGTTTTGCCATTGCTTTTTTCTCTTATTTTCTCTCTTTTCTTTTTCATTTTTTTTCTCTTTGTTTTTTCCTCTCTCTCTTTTTTTCTCTTTTTCTTTTTTCTCTTTTGGTTATGGTCAAATCCTATGGAGATTGCCTACGTATCATGACCCCGCATGAATCAGACCGAGCGTAGTTCTGGGAGATAAGTACGAAAGTAAACAATAAAACAATTTTTGGGATTTTCAATTTCATAAAAGTGAACGCGTTGATTACAAAGACTCAACACTAACAGACTCCAAGAGAAACTAACAGACGTTGATGAAAAGATGAAATACAGACTCCAAAAATAAACTATCATACTCTGACAGAAGAAAATGCAGACTTGACAACAAATGACAGACTCCAGCAGGAAGAAAATACAGACTCAACACAACTGACAGACTTTAACGAAAAAGGAAATACAGACTAAAATGAAAAATCATGAATACATCAATGCTCCTGGTGCCTGCGGGACATCATTCGGTCTCGCCACGGGCCTATATGCAAGATCCCTTTGAAGTCGGTCCAAGTCGCTCATTATCTATTTAACAAATGTCATCACTGCCGCGAAGAAGGTAGTGCGAGTCATATCCTCACAGATTTGGCACTTCGGGTGGGGTTTTATACTGCTATTTTCATTTTTTGAATTTGGGCTCGAAGGGCCTCATTTTCTTTATCTAGATTTTTCTTTTCACCTTCGTCTGTCGCGACTTGCAAGCTATTCTCGAATTGAAGTTCTTTGACTTGTTTTTCCAACTTCCCTATTGTGGCTATGTACTCGTTCTCCTTGGCCAACCAAACCCACTATTCTTGCGACGCCTCAACAAATTCCTGAAGATGGGGTCTTCTGGCCGGCCTCCCAAACTCAATTTCTCTCCTATACCAAGCAAGGTACCCAGGTGAAACCTCACCTTTGGATCGATCACGTACACAGGTAATGGTTGTTAAGTATTGACATTCGCTCCAGATTTGACGGACTGCTACTTCATAGAACTGACCGTTAGGTCCGTTCTCGACCACTTGAGCACTAAGATCTTCATCTCTCGGAACTATCTGGCATCTCTCAAGCTGCCTTAAAACCCGATATGGGGCATAAGTCTGGATACTCCTGAGTCCCATCATGAGGAAATGAGGCCCGGTGGCTGGCATGTATATGACCTCATCCACAGGAAGCCATCCAAATATCCACTCTATTCGATTTGCAGTGATGGAACGGAGGTGCGTTACCCACTCTGCGACCCCCTCTGGCAAGCTGATCCCGTCAACCCTCGTGTAAAATTCTTCTATGCATGTTTTTTCTGTCGACCCATAACTCATAAATTGAGGACGATGGCATAAGTGTTCGATCATCCACATATGCAACAACACGTTGCACCCCTTGAAATAGTCTCTTCCAGCTTTGCAGGTTGTGAGAGCGCCGAAGATTTCAGCTACTATCATGGGTGCGAGGGTGTTGTTGGCCTGAGTAAGCAAAGTGCTGACAACTCTGGCTACTCGTATGTCAATATTCCCATCTTTTCTAGGAAACACCAAAAGTCCCAAAAAGACCACCATAAATGCGAAACACCTGTGTTCTTCCCACTTAAGGCGGTTTCCTTTGCTACTGATTTTATTTTTCGGCTTGTTGAACCCTTCTACATGACCATATCTGTTGTATATAAACGGCAAAGTACAAAACCTAGCTTCCAAGTCTGGGTTGTGGACCCCCCTGCTTATTTTCAAAAAGTCTAAGAACCTGTGTACGGCTACGGCCCTTGGAGCAATCAGGTACTGGTGTCTCAGGGGAACTTTGGAATTTCCAATATATCCGGCTATTTCTTCCAATGTTGGAGTAAGTTCAAAATTTGAGAAATGAAATATGTTGTGGGTCGGGTCCCAAAATGTAACCAATGCCTTTATGATGTCTCCCCTAGGATTAATCTTCAGCAACCCAGTGAGGCCTCCCAAGTATAGATTGACCGTGTCTTGTCCCGATTTACCCAGATCATCCCACCACATATGCAACTCCAAAGGGATTTTGTTCACAACTGTTATTGGCAAATTCTAACTTGTGCTCATTCTGCACATTTATTAGGGTGGGTAAGCAAAAATCACGATTCAATTGACTCAAAAACAAATTGACACTTTTTCATTTAAAAATAAAATCCGGTTTTGCAAATACGGCCTTTCAGCACCTCGGAGTCGAAGATTTTAAGGTTGTGTTGGCTAACCGGTGAAAACCTTGAAAAAATGACCACAGGTGGTTGTTCTTGCAAAAATAGCCTTTCGGCGCCCTTTTTAGGGACATTCGGCTATTTCTGACAAGAATGGCATCACCCTAACTATTTTCAAATAAAAGTAAAAAATTTGGTCTTTTTGGGCTATTTTCGCAAGAAGAAGTTGGACCCGATGAGGGTTGCCTACGTATCTCACCCCCTGTGAGAATAAAACTAGCGTAGTTCGGGCAAATTTGTCAAAATAAAACCAACTATTTTTCCTTTCTAAAACAAAAAGATTTTCCCTTTTTTTCTTTTCTTTGGAAACTACAAAATTCTCTTTTTTTCAAAATTTCGGCAGAGTTTCGGTATGTTTGGGATATTGGTTTTTCAAAACAGACACTTATCCCTCTCAACCATCTCATTAACCCTTCTAATTTTTCCTTATAAGCCGGTCAACATGCAAATCCGAAGCAAATAAATGCACAAGTAGCAAGTAAGATGCATCATAATGGTCTTTACTTTTCGGGTACACCTGTCCTAGACAGACCCAACCCCTGTGTTGCGTCTCCAAAGTCAAAGTATATGATGCAAACAAACATTCCTACTAGGGATCCGGCATGAGGCTGAGTTATTCTAGGTTCAAAGCCTAGGTATATGTTCTAGACTGTGTACCCGAGCGGACAACTCGAGCCGAGGAGGGGGCTACGTACCGGCAACCAAGAGGCCATCCGGCTTAGTAACTTGTCCGAGCCTCTTTCTTATTTCAAGTTATGACACTAACAGAATAGGGAGTCTCGACCAGCGAGCACATCCCTGAAGATGAGAAGAGAAGGGTTTCGTAACAATTTATATATAGTTCAGATAATATCAAAGCAGTAAAAGCAATAGTTAGCACATTAGGTCCAAACATGTGAATAAAATCATATAATAAATAAAGCCAAATACAACAATTATTCTAAGCTCGAATTATGAACCCTAAACCAGAGATTCTGGGTTCGATCCCTAGCAGAGTCGCCAGAGCTGTCACACCTCCTTTTTCCTACACCCTCGGAAGGGAGTATATAAGGGAGTTTTTTTCCAACTTAAAGTGACAATCGAAACGGGATTATTGTTAAAAGATTCAGAGTCGCCACTTGGGAGATTTATGGTGTCCCAAGTCACCGATTGAATCCCGAATCGAGTAAAAGCTTGACTCTGTATTACAGTCCGCGAACAAGAAATTCAGGTAAGGAATTCTGTTAACCTAGGAGAAGGTGTTAGGCACTCCCGAGTACCGTGGTTCTAGCACGGTCGCTCAACTGTTACATTTGGCTTAATTATCTGATATTAATCAATTATGAACCTATGTGCAAATTTCAACTTTAACCGCTTTTATTTAGTTAATTAAAGAAGATTACAACGTTATTAAAACACGTCTCGAACCACGTCACATAAATGCACCCGCGGTTTTTGATATATTTTAACACCGTTGAGATTTGGATTTAGGTAACACGTACCCAAGTTTAGGAAAGTAATATTATTAAATTAACGTGCCTAAAGCAATTTCGCATTTGCAATTTGCGAGGGCCATGGAATTTAGCTAAACGGTACGCCTCGGAATCTAAGGATCAATTCAAGATTAAATAAAATGAGGGTCATGCAATTGTTATTTTTTGTTTGGCGTGGCGCACCACAATCTACTCTAATTTAAAAGAGAAAATTAATTACATTTGGAGAGCCATAAACTATTTGTAATCCATTATGGATCGCCTCCTCTAATTGGAGAAAATTAATCAATTAAACATTAATGGGCAAGAATTCTACCATGGTTTGGGCTAACAGCTTATTTTGAATAAAGAAAGGGGTTAACGGTTTGGAATTGAGCTTCTGGCCCAACGTGAGGCCTGAGAATCACGGATGCATACCATTCAACGTTGGGCCCCAAGGAGGAGCCCAAATGAGAATTAAACAGCTCCAACATAGGCCATTATACCTCAAGATAAAACATATTGGGTTAGAATCAGTACTGGTAGCTCAAAATTCATCAACAGCTGGCATCAGGTTAAATCGTAAAAGCATAAACAAACACTAAACACCACCTTTTCGAACCTCTTTAATAACAATCAAACATGCAAGCATTATCAAATACAAATATTGATTCGAACTAATAGCTAAAACACATCTATGGCATACTATTGTGACTGAGTCCTTTACAAAACATTTCAAAAGTCCAAAACTAAGTAGCCTTCAGAGATTTCAGTTATTTAATATAGAGACAAACTAAGCCTACATGGTGAATCATATTACTATAACAATCAGTTATGTAAACAGATCATCGAGTCTTATCATTTCAACTTAGTCCATTTCATGCTTCAAACTTGCCTTACATTGTGTAGAGTTTAGGAGAAAGGTACCTGGTACAGCAAATGAACAAAGAAAATCTGAGGTTAAGAAAGCTCAAATAACAGCAACCCAGCAATAGTAATTTCAGAGATTAACACCCAGAAAATCAACTCAAAACCAATGAGAAGTTAACCCTCCACCAGCTCGTGTCAAAACTTTCAATAGTTAATTCATTTTGATTATTAGGATAGGAATCTTGTTCTTCAGAAATAGAATAGGTCACTGAAATTTCCAATGGAACAGTAGAATTCTCTCTCTTTTTTCTGTATTTTTTTCTTTTTTGATTTTTTCTCTCTTGAAGCCTATGAAACAGTAAAGTTCTGCTGCTTTTTTGTATTTTTTGGATTTCCAACTCTCAAACTCTACCTTAAAAGGCAAGAAAAGCTGCCTTTATAGGTAAGGCAAGTAGGGCAGCCTTAAGGGATCAATTTTTGCACTTTGCACCTTTTTTAATTTTCATTTTAGCTTAGGTATCCCTATTTTAAATCTCAGAACTTCAAAATAGTCCCCCTCCTCAGCTTCCTAGAAGCTTCCTAGTTAGTTAGAAAAAGATTTCCCTAAGCCAAATTCCTAAGCTACCCCTTTAAAACCCTGTTATTTCCCCTGAAACCCAAGTATAGGTCACACTGGCCCAACTTAGATTGGTAGGGGTCTGCAAACCCAAATTAAATCCCCACTTGGGCTTTCTGATTTTCGAAGTCCAATTAAAATCGATTAGGGATTCCCAACTCGAAAGACTGACCAAAATTTCCCTACAAGAAAACCCGGAACCCCTTCTTTAAAACGCAATCAAGCAAAGACAAATATGAGTGAGCTAATTAATAGGAAATCGACTAATTAAGACCTAATTAAGTTATTTAACAAACCAGAAACTTAACCTGTTTAACAAACTAAAAATGTCACAAAAACGGAATTCACGAAGAAAAAAAGAGAAAAGAGAAAATAACAAACGGAAGAACAAATTTGGACTCAGAAGATGAATTGAATTTTCAACCAAATTATTATAAGAAAACTAGTTTTAAGAAAGGGAAAAATGAGGATGACGGAAAGGAAACCGAAGAGGGAAAGTGACTCACCAAATCAAACCTCAAAATCGGACGGGGACAAAGAACTTAGCCAAAGTTATGTCGATCCCTTGTTCTTTGTCAAGAACAACTGAATGACATCAGTTTCACCGAGTCCAAACCTCAAAGTCTGAAAGAATAGCGCTCCCCAAACATGCATGTGAAAAATGACTTTGAACTTTTTTTGGGGGTTGAACTCGGATTCCAGATTCGCGGAGCTCCCGGCAGATTTGAAGGAAAGTAGTTGTGGATTTGGTATGAGGGGTCATGGGGGGTACGGGGTGTTATTTTGGGGTGATTTGGGTGGATTAAAGTTTGAAGGTCCAAGTTTTGATCAAAGATTTGACAGGTTTCCCGATGATTTGAAGGGAACCAATGACGGATTCGTTATGAGGGGGAAATGGGGGTGTTGTGGTGTAAGGATGGGGGCGGTTAGAGGTGGCGCCACCGGTGACAAACGGTGGAAATTAGGGCGGCATTGCTAGGGTTTCGGTTTGGGGACGATGAGGTCTGGGAAGTGAGATGGAGGGGAAGATTCAGACAATTTTATGTCAATCAGAACCCACTTCTGGACCGTTAGATCAAATGCAATCAACGGCCCAGATCATTGGGTCATTAAAACGGGGTCGTTTGGATAAATGGGGGGAAATTGGACCAGGTCGGGGTCGGAATGGGCTGGTTTGGGACGGGTTAAAGGGAATGGGATTGGGCTTTGAGAAATTTTCAATGACTTAGCCCAAATCTGGACTCTTTCCAATTCTTTCTCCTTTCTTCCTTTTAAATTCAAATTAAAAACCTTAATTAATTCCTAATCAAATTATCCTATCAAATTAATTCTAAATAACAATTACCACATTAATTAAAAATCAATTAAAAGGAGAAACTAACAAAATTCTAAAATTGAAATTAAAAAGTGCAAAGTAAACTATTTTTTATGATTTTTCCATTTTGTAAAGCAACTAAATTACTAATTAATTTTAAAAAATGCAAAGTTAACCTATAAATGCAAATGAAACGTATATTTCTTTTTGTATTTTTGATTAATTATAATGCACTAACAGAAATGCAAACAATTAGCAGAAAATGCCACAAAAATTCACAAAATTGCAAACACTGAAAGAAATTATTTTTGTTTTGAATTTGTGGGAGTAATTCATATATAGGGAAAAAATCACGTGCTCACAGCCCCAATTAAAGGGTTAAACCTAGAGATAATAATGCCCGACTTGAGCCAATTTTACTTGTATTGTTTGAACACCCAATTGGGCTTGAGAAAACCAATTAGGGCAAAGTTACTCAAACTACCGAGAGGTATAGAGTGAGTAATTTTGTGTAAAGGTTATATCATGACCCCAAATATAACAAGTTTGTCCTAAATTTTAGATCACATTAGATGCTCGCATAGGTGTAAGTCACTTCCCTAGTGCTTTTTATCACTTGAGAAAACTTTATAAAAATTGTTCTTAGTTTATTTTCAGTATTTAGTAGCATTAAAAGTAGAATAGTAACAAACCCAAACATGGTTAGAAGTGCAATTAAAAGCAGCACGCATAGCAAGATTAGATAGAAATCCAACTCCCAACCAATATTAAATCCATGTGAAAATCGATCCCGACCTTTCGGGTAAAAGCTGCATCGACCACTCCTTGCCATTACATAGTAGTGTAGGGTTGGAGCTAATCAAACACCCTGAATTCCTATAGACAGTGTAGAACAGATGGAGTATTTACATCCAAGGTAATCCCTTATACATCCTGCATCAGAAGATCAAAAACACTACTAAGGCACTTAGTACATGGTCCAAGGCAACCTTTGGAGATATCTTTCAGGAACCTAAACGATTTAAGAACCTCATCAGGGACCTAGAAGAGAAATGCATGACCAATAATACTCCAGAGAATATATGTGAGTTATCTGAGAGTAAAGATGAGTTTATAAGATACCTAAAGATTCATGAGTTTATTTTGAGCCAACAAGCTAGATTTAAATGGTTCAATGAAGGTGATGACAATAATGCCTACTTCCATGCTACTATCAAAGAGAAAAGAAGAAAGTTGGCAATTAGAAGGATTCAAGATGAAGAAGGTAACTGGCTTGAAGATTATAAGTCTATTGCTGAGGGAGTTGTGAACTTTTACAAGAACCTCTTCTCGAAGACTCCAGCAACACTGATTTTAGATCCCTAGACTGTATTGAAAGATGTATTACCGATGATAGTAGCATTAGAATCAGTTTCATTCCTACTCTCCAAGAAGTTACTGACATTGTGTTATCTATTGATGCCAATAGCTCCCCAGGTCCCGATGGACTTAGTGGGATGTTCTATCACAAGTGTTGGTACATTATCTATGAGGATGTGCGTAATGCTATCAAAGTTGTATTCAGAGGCTCCACACTTACCAAATTCTACACTCATACCTGTATTGTCATAATTCCTAAGTTGAGCACCCCCAAAGTTTTTCAGGCCTCATGCCAATTAGACTTTGTAATGTGTCTTCCAAATTCATTTCTAAAATCCTCAACTCCAGGCTCTCCAGTATATTACCAAGTGTTATCTCCAGGAACCAAACTGGCTTCGTTAAGGGGAGATCAATCTCAGAAAACATCCTCCTTGCACAAAAGATCATCAGTGACATCAACAAACCAAATAGGGGAGGCAATGTTGTTCTAAAATATGATATGACCAAAGCGTATGATAGTCTCGTGGATTTTCCTTGGGAAAATTTTAAAGAAGATGGGCTTCAGTGAGCAATGGATTGAGATTAATTATTCACAAGTACATATCCAATAATATATTTTATGTGCTGGTTAATGGAAGAAGAAATGGTTTCTTCCAATCTGAGAGGGGCTTAAGACAATGAGACCCTCTCTCTCTCCTTCACTCTTTATTTTAAGTGCTGAAATTATATTTCAAATGATGAACAATCTTCATAATAGAGCGGCTTACAAAAGTTTTTATATGAATACTACCTAAAATAAAGTGAACCATCTTTCTTTTGCAGATGACACAATTCTATTCTGTAATTGAAACAAGAGGTCTATGAGATTTATATTGAGTACCTTAACTGAATTTGAAAAGATCTGTGGACAACTCATCAATAAGAACAAGAGCTATTTTGCAATGAGCACCAAAACCAATATGGTCACTATCAATAGAATGAAGGCTATCACTGGCATGAAATACCAAAAGTTCCCCATTAAGTATCTGGGATGCCCTCTCACAACATGAAGAAAGAAGATTGAATTATATTCAGATATTGTGAACAAAGTCATTAGTAGAATTAGAGGGTGGCATACCAAACTCTTCTCCACTGGGGGGAAGAGTCATCCTCATCAGACATGTTCTTCTGACTCTCCCAATTCATCTACTGGCTGATGTGAATCCACCCTAACGAACTCTAGAACTAATAGAGAAATTTGTGGCCATATTCTTCTGGTTGGGGCAAGATAGTGGAGGAAAGTATCACTGGGCTGTATTGAAAAATTCGTGCTACCCTTATAGTAAAGGTTGTGCTAATTTTAGGAGGCTTAATGATACCTGCAAAGTTTTTAGAGCTAAACAGTGGTGGAACCTTAGAACTACTAAGTCTCTATGGGAGTCCTTCATGATTGTTAAATACTATGAATTGAAGCATCCCATAACTACCAATTGGAATAAGGGGAACTTGCAAAACTGGAAAGCCATTTGTGACATGAAAGAAGAAATGAAGCTCAATATTGTTTGGAACATTGGAAAAGAGATGTCTCCTATTTGACAATTGATTCCCCTTGGGATCCCTATATAAGATTACTCCCTCAGAGGCCTCACTGCCCAACATTACTCTGAATGAAATTCTTCAGTATAACTACTGCAACTGGAACATGCTCACAATTCAACCCAGTGAAGACACCAAAACTCCTCTTTTATCCTTAGAAATTGAGTTAGACAATAATTTCTATGATAAAGCAACTGAAGTCTTTTTAACTCAGAAAAATTTACCATTAGCTCTACCTGGAATTCTAAAAGGCAAAGGAATGACCATAACTCTTTTTATAATAACTATGGACAAAGGAGGTACCATTCAAGATGTCTTTTCTCTTGTGGAAAGCAGTTGGTAACAAGTTATGCACTAACAAGAGAGTGGCTAGGCTTGGAATCACTCTAAACCCCCAATGTTACTGTTATAACCCTGCTAGTAGCCAAACTGAACTTGAAGACATTGATCATTTATTTTGTCAAGGTGATCTTGCTAGGAATATTTGGAGGAAATTTGCGGGCCCCTTAGGTATTGGTTAAAATATCAATAGCCTGAACATGAATCTTTTGAGTTGGTGGAATCATAAATCGTCCAATCCAATTGCGAGATTCATCACCAAGAATCTTCCTCCTATCATTTGTTGGGAGCTCTAGAAATTAAGATATTGCAACAAGTTTGAAGGGACTAAACCCCCAATATATAGAACCAGTTCTAATATCACTAATTTTCTTTTGCAGATAATCAAGAAATATTTTAGTAGAGTTCGTATTGGAGATAGCTGGAGCAACATATACATAGCCTATGAAGCACACATTCAACAGACTAGCAACTTCCTAGTGAAATAGATCAGACCACCTGCTCAATTAGTCAAGCTGAATAGTGATGGAAGTTGCTCTAATGGGCAATGTGGAGGGGGAGGTATCATTAGAGACCAATAAGTAAATTTCATCGTTGCTACTCCATCTCTTTAGGAGCAGGCACAAGTAATTATGCAGAAGCTGAAGCACTATTTTTTGGTTTGAAATGGTGTGCCGACAAAGGTCTAGAAAGGACCATCAGAGAATCTGACTCACTCCTAATGGTCAAATGTGCCAAAAGGGAGTGGAAACCTCCATGGAATATCAACAACCAAGTAAAAGAGATCTGGAAAATGATTGAAGATCACAACTTCAACATCAATCACTACTTCAGAGAAGCTAATAGACTAGCCAACAGTTTAACAACTCTAAGTCACATAATTGAAGGAAACAAGAACTTCAACCTTTTCTCTGATCTTTCTAGCCATATAAGGGCCCTAGTAAATATGGACAAATGAATCTTACCCACTTTCAAAATAAAGCACACAAAATCATCTAACATTATTTATGATCCTCCTTGAGTTAACTTTGTTTTTGCTATCCTTTAGTTAGGATATAGAGTGAAAGTCACAATTCAATGATCATGTACAAAGTTTGGGATGCCAAACTCAATATGTATCTTTTTGCACATCAATGATCAATGGTGACTGTTTAATATAAAAAAAATTAGAAGTTGCAGACTTCCAAAACCAAGTACATCATTATGAATTCTCATATATCCCATCTATGTTCTGTATTCTTGCTAGTGTGATTTAATTTAGAATCATCCACAATGTTTTTCTTCAAGAGCCTCTACATTTCCTCACACATCCAAGCTCTCATCTCTACTACCAATCATCTAAGCATGACTTATATCCTATTATACTATAAAAGAGACAGCTTGGATAGGCCCCTTGAGATTAGTGAAATTAAAATGACCATCTTCTCCCTTAAGCCCTTCAAGGCTCCAAGCTCGGATTTGTTTCACCCCTTTTTTTACCAAATATACTGGAGCATTATGGGGAACTCAGTAATTGAATTCTGCAAACAATACTTCAACACTCACTTCATGTATGAGACCATGAATCAAACTCTACTCTGTCTCATCCCCAAGTGTCCCCAAGCCACCATGCTAAAAATATTCATGCCAATAGGGCTCTATAATATCATCTACAAAACCATCACTAAGATCATTGTCAGCAGGATCAAGCCCATGCTACCTGAAATAATTGAACCTAGCCAGGCTAGTTTCCTATCAAATAGCATGGCTTTTGATAATGCAATCACTATCCAAGAATACATTGCTCATTTTGGAAAAAGTAAAAGGGAGTCAGGCTCATATGATTCTCAAAATTGACTTAGAGAAGGCTTTTGATAGGCTAGAGCCTAGAGTAGTCTTTCATTAAGGACGCACTGCATGCTTTCAACTTCCCTCCTGGGCTGACTAAGTTAATCTTGTCATACATTAGCTCATCCAACATCTCAATCCTAGTGAATGGGGGCAAAACAGATTCCTTCAAGCCCTCTAGGGGCATCAAACAAGGGGACCCAATCTCTTCTTACTTGTTCATTCTGTGTATGGAGAGGCTCTCCAGGTCAATTGATAAAGTTGTCCAAGACAAACAATGGAACCCATCAGTATCAGTAGAACTGGCCCAAAAATTTCTCATTTATTCTTTGTTGATGACCTTTCTCTCTTTGCAAAAGCCAAAACTAGGAATTGCACCACAATCTACTCTATCCTGCATGCATTCAATGAGAATTCTGGCCAAAAACTTAATCTCACAAAGTCCAGGGTCCTTTTTTTCTCTAACACGATGTGGGATACGATGGAATGCCTCACAAATACATTGTCAATCCAAGCTACAACATCCTTTGGGAAGTACCTTGGATTCCTTATAATCCATAAGAGACCTACTAGTACTGACTTCTAGTTCATAATTGTTAATATGCAATCCAAGCTGGCTGGTTGGAAAACAAATTACCTTAATATGACTGGAAGGATCATGTTTGCCAAGGCCTCTCAGTAGTATCCCAAGTCATGTCATGCAATACATCAAATTACCCACTAAGACTACCAAACAAATTGATAGAATTCGGAGGAACTTTATCTGGGGCATAACTCCAAACAAGAAAAAATTGCACTTGGTTAGTTGAGACAAAGTCACTAGGCAGAAGTCCAATGGCGGGCTGGGTTTGCAAAAAGCTGAGCTTAAAAATAAAGTTTCTCATGTCGGACTGGCTTGAAGGATCTACCATAACACCTCCAGCTTATGGGCTAGAGTTCTGATCTCTAAGCACTGTAATTGGAACCATACCCCAAAGAAGCCAAAATCTCATATATGGCAATGTATCCTCAAGGGCTAGGATACATGTAACAAGGCATATAGATGGGTTGTCCACAAAGGTAACAGGGTAAGCTTCATGAATGTTGCTTGGATCCCAAACTAGGCAGCTATTAGGGACATGATTGAGGGCCCTCTAACTCCAAATGGCATAGCTACCAAAGTGGACTCAGTCTACAATTCTGGGAACTGGGATCTCTCTTCCATCTCTATAGACATCCCAGAGAACATCACTAACCTTATTAAATCAACCTCCATTCCTTCATACTCTGCCAAGGAGGACAGGTGAATATGGGGGTTGACTCCAAGCGGGTCCTTCACCAACAAAGCAGCCTATACCTTCTTTAGCAGCAATAAAGAGTCTTTGTAAAAAGGTGAGGAAGGCAACTTTACTTGGATATGTAAGTTAAAAGTCCCTAACAAAATCAAAAACTTTACCTGGCTCCTTGTTCAAGATAGGCTACTTACTGGGACTTTCCTGCACAAATTTGGGATTAACTGTAACCCCCAATGTTGCTTTTTCTTAACAACTCCTGAAACTAGTGACCACATTTTTTTTGAATGCCCCAATGCAAAATGTTATCCAAGGGATCTATTGCAAGTCGGCAATTAAATTCTATTTTTTCTGCCCAGCTATGGCCATTAACATTGAAGAAGCTAAAAAAAACTCTCCTTCAACAATATCATTCCTTGGGAGAACATCATTCCTTTTTGTTTTTGGCATATTTGGTTAGCTATATTTCATAACCTCTTCAATAATAAAAGAGAACATCAGTAATAATAACACCATCTCCAAAGCAACAAAGTATTATATGTTGGCAAAAAATGGTTCTATCAGGAGGCCATTCCATACCAGAGTTAAATGGGAACCCCCCAAGAGGGGTTACTATAAACTCAACATGGATGGGACTGCCAAGGGTAATACTAGCATTGGGAGAATTGGTGGAGTATTCAGGAATCATAATGGGAATTGGATTACGTGGTATATGGAAAATATACCGCATACCACCAATACCATGGCAAAACTGAAATCTCTACTAAAAGGACTCCAACTAGCAGAACAAAATAGTTAGATCCTACTAGACATAAATACAAATTTAGCTGAAGTAATAAAAATGCTACTCACAGGCAACACAACTTACGATCGTATGATTTCTAAATGTATGTTATTAATACAAAGGATGGACAAGGTGATGGTGAGGCACACCTACAGGGAGCAGAATAGGGTGGCCGATGCACTGGTAAAGGAGGCAGCAATTTCAAGTTTTTTCGATAGAACCACCATACTGGCAGTTCCTCCCAAGTTTGAAAATGATGTATTTTGGACAGACATCCTAGGAACTGAAGTTGTTAGGGATTTTTGAGCATGTAATATTGATACAATTGAACAAAATATGGCCGTCTTAGGAGAACTACAGTACCCCAGCATAGACAGTACTATGCAATGTAACTCCTAATCTTTGTTTTTATTATATATATATATATGTATATATGTATGTATGTATGTATGTATGTATGTATGTTCCCTCTAACCAAAAAATAATTTCTCTTTTTACTAATATATTTATGATTTGTAAATATTATAAATTGATAAATAAAAAAAAGTAGATCAATATATATTTTTACCATATTATCAAATAATTAATTGAATGATTAGTTTTGTGCGTAGTTTCTCTCTATCTATCGGGGCATTTGCATCTATACCCGCTTTTTGTGTCACGCTTTAAGTTGTGCCCACTTTACAAAAAAATTACAAGTGTACCCATTTTTTCGTATAACTTCAGCATACGAGGCTGAAGTGGCAAAAGCAATCTCGTAAAACTTCAGCATTCTAGTAGTCGGGCCTGAAGTTCAGCTCTAGAGCTGAAGTTTTTATTTTGTAACTGGCGAACTTCAGCTCTAGAGCTGAAGTTTTTGTTTTGTAACTCACGAACTTCAGCTCTAGAGCTGAAGTTTTTGTTTTTGTAACTGGCGAACTTCAGCTCTAGAGCTGAAGTTTTTGTTTATAACTGGCGAACATCAGCTCTAGAGCTGAAGTTTTTGTTTTGTAACTGTCGAACTTCAGTTCTAGAGTTGAAGTTTTTTGTTTTGTAACTGTCGAACTTCAGCTCTAGAGCTGAAGTTTTTAAAACTCTTGAGGATGTACTGCTGAAGTTTCTATTTTTGGGGGAGGAAGATTGACCTTTCAAATTCCATATTCTAAGAATGGAGATGGCTTCATTGATTTATTCTGGATCGAAACGTCGAGGAATGCACTATGGTTCTGCTTGACCATAGCATCTCGACGATGGAGACGGTGTCAAGGGGATTCAGAGAAATACAAAAATATATTTGAGATTTGAACTAATGACGTAAAAAAATATTTTGAGCCAAATCAACCATATCACAAAAAGGTTTTCTTACATTACAATTATTTAAATTATGTATAGTAAGATGGCTTCTAAGGAATTGAGTGAAGCCACAGAAGGAGAGATATTGTTACATCAATGTTAAGTTCCAGAGAGATATGGAGTTAACTGGGAGAAGGAGGAGGAGAAAGGGAGCTGAAGTTGTTTAAAAAGTGGGTACAAGTTAAAAGTTTTTTAAAAAAATAGGTATAGGTTAAATGGGGGAGACCAAATAGGGCGCCCCGTGCAATTTTTACCTATCTATCTATCTCTCTCTTTCTCGAAATAAATCAAATGTGGCATCATTTTCTTGTAACTACTAGTTGAGGATAGCCTATGCCAGCACGGGCCCAACATTGTAAAAGTTAGAATTATTTTTTTTATTAACTTTATTTTCATATGAAATTTGAAAATCGATGCGTTTGGAACAAAATTTCCACTCGATGTTGTAAGGTTGGCAAATGATATACTCTTTACATCTATTGCAGTAAAAAGTGTCAGATTATTTGTATCATGTATAGGAGAACCATTTACATTCTATACTATTTACATATTGGCTGTCAGAATGCTTTTTCTGTGCGGTATTTAGCCTTCTTAGCAGTTTTTGACAAAAAAAGCCTATAAATTATGAAGTAATTTTAATGATCGATTGTCAGTGTTCATATCTCAATGAAAAGGTGGAAAAAGACAATTAAGTTTTGCCAAAGTGACGGCCAACAATAACAAAGAGAAAAATTTTAAAGTTTTCAAGGTTGAAGAAAGCAAAGAGACCTACTTGGCCAACTTTAAATTTCTCCCAACTGTATTGTTAGATCATTATTGTTATTTTAAACATTAACATATTCTTTCATGTAAGTGAGATGCAATCCGTCAAGATGTGAAATGTTCTGAAAATGCATCAAAAAGATCAACAGATTCAAGTCATGTGAATTTTGAATTTTGTATGCCTAAGATAATATGAAAAAAAAAAAAAAGAGAGAAGCTTATTTGACACAACAAAGCATAAGGGAACCTGCAAAATCCACTTTCAAAACCTCTTCCCAGTATAACTTAGCATACTCTCTAATATCAATAATTATACCAAATTTGAGAGTTTTTGGACAGCGTGTGATATGTGGCTCATATTTGTCTATAAGAAATATGTAATAATGTCAGTTCAGCCTTACCTATTCATCAGAGCCACAACAATAAGTTATCCTTGATTTTAAAAACTCAGTTAATTGAAATTTAACATGCTTCAAAAATTTCAGTATTTATAAGGTAACGTTTGCCTCTAAACAGATGGTATCACCTAAATGAGCTCCAGGATCCCGATGCTAGTGAGCTATAAACTAAAGCTATTATGATCACGTACAATAGTCAGTCTAGCACTCGGAAAAAGTGTCTGATACATAAAATTCAAATCCAATTTACTTAAAAAAATGAAAACAAATTAGGCAATCAATAGGGAGACGAAAGAAGTTGGAATTTAAAGCCTGAGAACACAACATTTTTATTCTATGCTTAATAAAAGAGAAACTCAAATTTTTGCACACCTTGACATAGATCATGTTGTCGAGGGTGAAGTTATGGTAATTCTAATGGATAAGACAATCAGATCACCAACTTTAATCCAAGATACAAATTTAGCAATCATCCTCGTCTCTTACATCAAGATATCCACTCTTTCAAGACAGTATTATATATCCTCGTCTGCATGTATGCGCTCAGGGTAGAAATTTTTTGACTTCTAATCATAGTTGTCCACCTTCTTGGGTCATAAAATATCAAATCATTCAACGAAAAAGATGATAGTACTAAGAAAATGATACAACTCATTATAAGTAGCTGGTAACGAAACGGAGTTTAAAATGACCGCATATAATATGATCTCCAAACATGAGAACCATAGGATAATCACACAGATCGTGCACGTGCAATTGGGAGCTCTAGTCAAGTTACATTTAAAGTTAATAGATTCGCATAACAAAAAATTAAAGTAACAAGTTCTGATTTTGTGTGTGATGATGAGTTATTTGAGCTTGTAACACAATACATCACCACTTTGAACCTTGACACTTCCAAAGAGCAAATGTATATAGAGTGCAAATGTTAAAGCTATTATGATTGTGGCAATTTTATATTCACCACCAGTAACCTTATACTTGGATATATGACTTTATTTGATAAGAGATTTCACTTGAAAAGTACATAGTGTGAAAAGAGTGGAACAGAATTCAGAAGACAGGAAAACAACACATAAAGTACATACTCCTCACTGCTTATGATCTCCCTGGAATTAGCTAATTGGCACTTTGACACGAGGGACGTTTGCATGAAATTACATCTCATCACCACCTCCCCTTTCCTATGTCCACATATAGCTCAATCATTTTCTTCTTGGATAATTTTCACTGTATTTAAGACACCAAATGATAAATATAAGAATACCACTTAAAACATAGTATTTTATTTTATTTTATATTGTTATCTGAAAGATGAGAACTGTGAACCATTCATTTATCTGACAAAGTACTCTCCATATGCTATGAAGTTTCCTTCCCGCATTCGTTACGTTACGCATCAACTTCGTTTGATAAACTATATATAATTTAGATATCCTAATCAACAAATATCATGACCATCCTTAAGTAAAATAAAAATAACCACAAAAAGTTCTTAGAATTTACCTAGAAAGTGAGAAGTTCATCTCTTACCTCTCAAATATAAGCCACCAATTATTAATTAGTGAAAATCTTTTATAATCTTCAACAAAAGACTTTGCCTAGTCGAATGTTGTGGAAGATGGTAGAAAAGAAGTATGAACAGAACCCATGAAACTTCAGTAAGCACTGCAATACTATACCCAAAATATTCTTCCTTTTAATTAGGCATGACACTCATACCAGTATCATGCTTGATCTCAACAAAAAAATTCGCATGTCGGATGAAACTAATTGGAAAAGCAGAAAAAGGAAAAACAAATACAAACTATAAAATTGAAATTGAAGATTAAGGGATTGTTTAATTTATCATATGCACAGCAAAAATCATGGGGAAAATTGATTAAAATTGTACCTGCAGGTAGACGGAATTTGAGGAAGATAAAGAGAATTGGAGAAGCAATCCAGAATTTGAAAGTTTTTTTTTAATGCACAAAGAAATCGGGTGAAAATCTAATATGGTCCGTAGAACACACGTGTACTCATTTAAAACTTGGGCTCAATTAAAACTTGCACGTAGCATTTTGTATAGAAAAATAAGCAACGTGTATGATATTGTAAGAATTAGTACGAAATGACTAATATACCCTCGAGTTTTTAAAAAATGACATGAAACAGACATGTCGAAACTCTTTCTCTTCTATGTAATAGAAGATAGAAAATCCAAGAGTTTAAAATATACTTACCCTATAAATATAATCCATCGTATGATCTATTGACGTTTGACACAAGAACATGCATGTACTGTATAGGTTAATTTAAGAGTATTTGCATACTAAGAAATATCACCACTTGCGCCGCCAGAAAGGAATGTATAAAGGTAGAAATTTTCTAAATACTAGCTAATTAATATTATCTTCCTTCACAAGTCTAAAATAACTTTTCTCACAACTTAAGGATAATTAAGGTTCTTATACTGACTTTTTCTCTTAATTAAGTATATAATATAAGGGAATTAAAGAATGGAAAACTTCATATATAATATACTGAGACATGTGAAGTAGTAGTAAATTTTTTTTTTTTTTTGTCCGAGAAGTAGTAGTAAAGAAGGTTCTTAGTAGTTTGGAAAGTTTTGCCACATTACACTTCTAAAAGTGAATTTGATTGGTCATTCTATTTTTAGGACTACGTTTAGCATATTTGTATAATAAAAATAAAAAGAGAAAATAAAAAGTCATGATACTTGAGATCTCGCGCATACACATTATATCTCGAGAATAACTTCCTAAAAGTAAGTTTCAAATAGACAGGTTGAGCTATAATAGAGCAGGTTAAAATAAGTTCAAATCAGTAAATACATTTGCTCATAATTCGCTTAATATTTGCTTGGGTAATAATATGCAGGTTAATTCGGGCTAAAAATGGATTATAACTCAACTTGCTTAATTTAAAAGTAATTTTCATTTTTGTTTGTTCTTTAATAATTTGTTTAATTTCTATATCAATCTAATAAAAAAGATCTCATGAGTCAAGTTGAGCTCCATATGCGGCTCAATTTGTAGCCTAAGCCTAAGCTTCCAGATGGGCTAACTTAAATTATGCCCATAATGACCATGTCATATTGGTTAATATGCATAACCTCAAACAAACTTGGCTTAAAACTTTTTAGAGAAATTTTCGCAAATCACTATTGTTTAGTAGTTATTAGCTAGTTGTAGCTACCATTTACTATATTACTTTCTATAGCTATGTTTTCAGTTTTGCTAGAGTGTATTCGATGTATTTAAGCTATTGCATTCATGAATACAGTAGCAAAACTCGGCGTGAAACATGGGAGTACAGCTAGGAAATTATTGTATTCGACTGTATTTACGATGTGTATTTGTGAATATAGTAACGTAAATAGCATAAATCGTGGTCTATTCAGCTGTTTTTAAACGGAAAAGTGAATCAATTAACATAATAGACTCCTAATATAACTCAACAAACTCAATTATAAATCTGAATACATAAATTATATTAATTAAAAAAACAATGAATATATTCATGGAATATAGCGACACAGTGAATACAATGAAATACATGGAATGCAACGAGATACATTGAAATACAATGGAAAAAAAAAGACAATGAATACAATGAAATACATAGAATACAGCGAGATACATTGGAATACAATAGAAAAAAACGTAAACAGACTCTTCAAGTTGTTCAGCCCCAAACTCCGTCGTCTTTGATCAAGAATAACCCTAATGTCGTCTTGTCGATAGCAGATTTCAAACCTCCATTGTCAGCCCCAATTTACCATATATCAGATTTCGACATTGATACGAAACATAAGACATTGATTTCTAAACAGACTCTTCAACCACTAAACATAGCTATACGAAATTTTCATTGCCAACTTTAATTTACCTTTCAATAGCAGATTTCGAACCTCCATCTTTCTCTCTAGGGCTTGATTTCGACATTGATTCAGAGCCCCAGGCTATTGACAATGAAAATTTCGTTTGACAATGGAGATGAATTAGTGGAGAATCAAGGTTGTATTCATGGAGAAAGATTGGCGTTGAGAGAGAGTGGGTGGAGAAAAATTGAAAGAATGAGAGAGAAAAATAATACAAAGTGTATTTTATGGCTTAAGGGTAGGAGGAGACCATAAATAGATATTTGACTATAAAAATTAAAAGATAGCAATGGAATATAATTTGTTAAAATAAATAAGGTATCAACCTTTGCTACAGGAGGTAAAAATTCCAACTTTTTATCATTGTATTATAGATAGCTAATAACGTCCGAATGAAAAACTCTACGTGAATAATTAACATGAACTTATATTAAAGTCCAATAAATGAAGATTTCATCCAATCAAGAATGTTTTAATCGAAAAAATTCGAGCCGATTGATCAAGTGATGACTATTTTATTTATTATTTCAGTATTAACTTCTATCCGGAATCGAACGGATGGAATCAAAAGAACACAAAAGTACTAGTATTATAGGGTCGATTTTTCTTTTTTCTTTTTTCCAAAAAAAAAAAGTGCATTTGCTGTTTTTGAGAATTTAAACTAATACACCATTTTGTGAATCCCTACTTTCAAAAAGAAGAATTATCCTAAATAGCTACTTACCCATCTGTTTAAATAAAAAATAGCCGAAAAATATATAATATGTGTATAATTATATATAATTGGTATATAATTTATGTATACTGACAATGAAAAGTAACCAATGAATCTGACCGGCTATTTGTGTAAAGAGACGAAAAGACTTTCTAAGAACAGCATGAAACGGGCTGAAAAGAAACCCAATGGGCCGATCAAGCTATTATCTCATCTAGTTTACACTCTCTATACTAGCTTTATTGGATCCATCCTCATGAATTATATCACAACATTCACATCTATCAATCTGAAAAAATAAAGAAAAAGAGAAAAGGAATAAAAATACAAATTTCGGAGTAGAGATTTTGTAATTTTTACACAATAAGTAGAGGTTAGAATCTATTACTCAAATAGTCACTCAACTATCCAAAATATTTAGTAAAGTCATGGTTCTGTCATTTTGTAACAGAAATGTCACTTAACTATGTTTATCGCACTCAGAAGGTCAGTCAACCAGGTTTCTCGAGTTTTTCATGGTCAAATATCTATTTTTATCCTCTATATTACTAACTTTATCTTTTTTAATTTTATAATTTTTTTTCTTTTTAATCTATAATGTGGACATGCCTATAGAACAAATAGATCTTATTTATAAAATAAAAATAAAAAATAATTTTCAAACATATATAAGTATTAAAATAATAAATATATTGAGCATAGTTTTCAAGCATGCTTGCCATTGTCTGAAGGGATCCCCGTTGACCGTGACCAATTAAGTAATGACAATAGGATCATTCGTCAGTTTTTGTTGTACTGTTAGCATATAAAGTTAAACTCATACATAGTAATCTATGAGAGATTATGGAAGTAAGAAAATATTACCTCAATACGTTTCGTTGCTGATGAATAAACATGAATTTCATAAATATATTCTGCAGAATAATTTCCAGCAGACAAACAAGCTCCAATCGCACGAGGCCATTCTCTAGTATAAGTAGTTACAATTTCATTTCTTGGATTCCTCTCAACAGATTTGAAGAAAAATAAATGAGGGGCTTCACAAGGATCTAAAGAAAAATTCCTAGTATCAAACATATAACGTGGTGGATTAGGAGTTTCTCCCCATGGTAAGAATGTTTCAATTGGATTTTGTATCCAAATGTTTCACTTGGATTTTGTATCCAACTTCTAGGCATAATTTTCTCATAAATATGAGCTGAATATCCCCAAGAAACTGAAAATGTCCAGTTACTTGATCTTTTGTGGCATATGGTTTGTTGTAACATTCTTGATTGATCATAATTTGCTGCATTTTGGAGGTGGAAAACTGATTTTAC
The DNA here is from genome assembly GCF_000393655.2 of Nicotiana sylvestris. Lineage (NCBI taxonomy): Eukaryota > Viridiplantae > Streptophyta > Magnoliopsida > Solanales > Solanaceae > Nicotiana > Nicotiana sylvestris. The sequence continues at coordinate 151,112,494 of NC_091067.1, forward strand.
ACGATCCATAGAAGGAAAAATTGGTTCTACCATGTCTAAATGATGAAGTGAAATTAATAAAGATTTGGAGTGGGATGATAAAAATCCTGTTAGATCACCGTGTAGATCAATCTGCAAGTTAATATTCAAGTATATATTAGGGATCTTTACATAAATAACCGGCTAGATTTATTGTCTAGTTTTTCTAGCCGATATAGATAGATTATACACTAATTATACACAGTTAAATACACATAGTACACGAATATAAATATTCATATATTATAAGGCTATTTAGGTTATTTCTTCTATGTATTAGTAGTAAAGAAGAAACAAGATTAATAAATATAAATGATTGATAAAACATTTCTAGTTCAATTCTCAATCTATGCTAGTAATGAAAAGCTACATGTACAGCCAGGGGCGGAGCTACGATAGGGGGTGCGAGTTCGGGCGAACCCAGTGACTTTTTTGAAAACCCTGTATTTGTATTGAAAAATTTACTCTTTATATATAAATATATCTTGTCGAACCCAGTAACAAAAGGTGTCTAGGTTCAATAATAAGAGTTCTGGGTTCGCTTAGAGAGCATGCGGGTTTGAATCCTGCTGAAAGCAGTTAGCTATTTTCTTGTTTTTTACAGTTTTTCTTTTTAAGATAGCACAAATTAAACGACATCATGGCTATTTTTTCTAATCTTCTCAACTTCCAAATCAAAAAAGTTGGGGTTCTGCCAAGAGATTAAAAATCCCTAAATGAAAATAGGCGCACCAACTCCTCCCTTCCAGCAACAAAAATACTATTTTCCACTGTTAAAGAGCCTTCTTACTCAACTGAAAACCAATAGCTTTTCTCCATGAAAGTTGTTCTCAAACTCTAGCTCCAAAACACCCCAAACTTCAGCTACAAAACTCCATTAAACTCCCACAAAAATCAGCGAAAATCAGCTCCTTACACTCATAGTGGGAGAGGAGTGGTTGTGAGAAAAGCTAGGTTGAACTTAGGAGAGAGGAAAACGAAAGCAGAGAAGATGTTTGGGTTAATGGATGGGTTCTTGAAGAATGATACAGTTAGTTTACAAAAAGATATTCTTGATCAAGTAGAATTTACTGTTGATCAATCAATATTCAATTTTGATGATTTTGAAGCTTACCAGGTACTCCCATTTCCCGATTTATTTGACATTTGTTCAAATGTGTAAAAATTACACAGCATACTCAGGGGCGGAGCTACTGTAGAGGGTGCGGGTTCGGGCGAACCCAGTGACTTTTTTCGAGACCCTATATTTGTATTGAAAATTTTACTCTTTATATATAAATATATCTTGTCGACCGAGTAACAAAAGGTGTTTGGGTTCAATGGTAAGAGTGTTGGGTTCGCTCGGAAAGCACGCGGGTTTGAATCCTGCTGAAAGCAGTTAGCTATTTTCTTATTTTTTACAGTTTTTCTTTTTAAAATAGCACAAATTAAACGACATCGTGGCTGTTTTTTCTAATCTAAGTTGAGGTTATGCCAAGAGATTAAAAAACCCTAGATGAAAAGAGGCGCACCAACTCCTTCCTCTCCAGCAACAAAAACTCTATTTTGCACCGTTAAAAAGCATTCTTACTCAACTGAAAACCAATAGCTTTTCTCCATGAAAGCTGTTCTCAAACTCCAGCTCCAAAACACCCCAAACTTCAGCTACAAAACTCCATTAAACTCCCACAAAAATCAGCGAAAATCAGCTCCCAAAATCCCCCTTTTACGCCCATAGTGGGAGAGGAGTGGTTGTGAGGAAAGCTGGGTTGAACTTAATAGAGAGGAAAGCGAAAGCATAGAAGATGTTTGGGTTAATGGATGGGTTCTTGAAGAATGATGCAGTTAGTTTACAAAATGATATTTTTGATCATGTAGAATTTACTGTTACTCGATCAAGATTCAATTTTGATGATTTTGAAGCTTACCAGGTACTCCCATTTCCCGATTTATTTGGCATTTGTTCAAAGGTGTAAAAATTGCACAGCATACTCATTTTTGGCATTTGGGTCTCGTTTAACTGCATCATTCCTTATTCTTAATTTGCTTATTTGTTGGAATAGAGTCATGTTTCACTTACTGCTAGACTTATACCCTTATTAAGGAGAAAATCTTCATATGTCTACAGTAGAGGTACAGTAGAAGAAAATCCAGTGAATTTTTCCGAGACCCTGTATTTGTAATTTAGAACCCATACACTTATAATCCTAGCTCCGCCTCTGTGTACAACAACCATTAACATTCTTCCTACACCAAACTGAATGTCCATCATTCCCTGAAACACAATCCCACCTATTCTTCCATTGCCCGAATGTGCACCACATTTGGTCATTCTTCAGCATCCCCATACCAAATACAAATTTTCCTTCCTCGCTCAAGCTTCATTGCGCCACCCCACATGAATCTTTTACCTACTAAGGTATCAATATTTCTGCCTCGCTCCTGATTTTTTTTATCCTTTGGCATATTTGGAAAACCAGAAATGAGAACCTTTTCAACAATCTACACAACCCGCAGCAACCCCCAACCATCTTATTCCACGTTGTCGAATTTTACTTTTTATCTCTCATACCACCTCTACCTCCTCCTATCCATGTCCAACACATCAAATGGCACTCCTGACCCACCCTTCTGCAAATTTAATACCGACGATTCTTTTCATCCTCAAACGTAGTGAGCTTCTGCTGGAGGAATTATCTGTAACCATCATGGACAATGGATCAGAGGATTCACTATGCTCATTATCTGCTCTACTGCTTTAGAAGCTGAACTACGCGTCCTACTCTTAGGTCTCCAAACTGCTAAAGACTTACTTTTTCTTTCCTTACAGATTGAAACAGACTCACAAGTACTCATCTCTATGATCCATATTGGGAATGATGCATATTCACATCTTACTTTTGATTGCAGGATACTACTCTGCTAACTGCAGACAGCCACACTTGATCACATCTATCGGGAGGCAAATAGTGTAGTAGACGCGCTGGCTAAACATGGCATGACCGTAACTCCTTTTGAAGGCCAATTACAGTGGAGTCCAATACATTTTATGTCTCCCTCACCCTATATTTTAACTGCTTTCAATAAGGATTATTCAGACGCTACTGTACCACGAATAGGTCCACTTTATAATAATATTACTGTTTAAATATTAACATATCAGTATCTTTATTAGCAACAAAAAAAAAGTTCATGTAGTTTGGTAGGTTTCATATTTCTTTGACCTTTTGATTCTACTTGTAATATATAATATATAAAGCTCAGTGGCTAGTGGAGACACTTTCAATCTAGTGATGTCATATAAACACCGTTTTGAGGAAAAATATAAGTAAATATACATGTATATATGCAAATAATTAATTTTTAATAAAAATTATCATATTTTGAAAAAATAAGAACCCCATTATACGTAGACCCACATTCGTGTTACATGTATAACTATATTTGTCAATACTGCTCATAAAAAATTCTGCTTTAGCCACTAATAATGTTTGCGAGAAAACATACACTACTAAAAATTCGGTAAAAAGCGACCACAAAAAGCGACCAAAGTTGGTCGCTTATAGGTCTAAAGCGAACAAAAAGCGACCAAACATGCCTGGTCGCAATATTGTTGGTCCCTTTAATTTAGGGACCAAAGTTGGTCACTAATTAGCGACCAACTTTGGTCGCTTTATTATTTTAATAATATAACCTTGGCGACCAAAGTTGGTCTCTAAATGTAAAATACGTTATTTATTTATTTATTATTAATCATAAAAAAGCGACCAACTTTGGTCTCTAATCCAAATATTATATTTTCAAATCTGGAAAATAGAGACCAAGATTGGTCGCTTTTTTATTTATTTTTATTTTTTAAAAAAAATAAGCGACCATAGTTGGTCGCTAACTTCAAGAAATAATTTTTTTTTTAATTATAAGCGACTAACTTTGGTCACTATATTTCCAGAAATTATTTTTTTTTAAATAGAATAGCGACCAAAGTTGGTCGTTTTTGATAAATCTGGGTTAAATAGCGACCAAGGTTGGTCGCTATTGCCTAGAAAATTGTTTTTTTTAAGGGAAAAGCGACCAATTAGCGACCAAAGTTGGTCGCTTTTCTTGGTATATTTTTGCCAGAAAATGTCTGTTTTGGCAGCTACACCACCTGTCAGCTTACTAAAAATCCTAAACATGCATTTTATGTCAACAACAACAACAACAACAACAACAACAACAACAACAACAACAACAACAACAACAACAACAACAACAACAACAACAATAAAAAGCAACAAAGTATAAAGTTTAATAGAACTAACACATTAAGCTAACAAAACTAAGTTAACGCTTATTACAAGCCCATTCGAAAACTGGTTCTATTGTCTAGTTCAAAGTATATAAAGTACTCAAGGAGTGTTCTTTCAGCATCCTCATCCGAAAGTTGGATTGCCTCGCCCGACTCATTAGGTGGCTGACTGCGTATGAATTCCCCCACATCAGCTTGTGAAGCGAACCTATAAGAAAAATTATATTGAATTAGTATTTCAAAATTTATATAAAAGTAAATCAAAATACTTAATGAAAAGTAAAAAACTTACATGTATAGTCGAGGCTCGACCCTCGACCCACCTTTCTAGATCAGTCTCTTTCTTCTTCTTTACAATACGAGTCTCATTGAATAACTCATCTTACTTCATTGGCATCATAAAGTTGTCTGGTGGCTTTAGTGATTATCATCATGGTACTATTACTCAGGATGAACTTAGATACAAAGAGTAACTTGGATACAGTACCCGACAGGGTGTGTCTTTGATCAATTGTTGTTCTCATTAGCGTCAATGATGATGAGAAGGAAATGGCATGTGTTTCAAACAGTGATGGCGTAGGTAAGAATTTAACATTTCCTAAGCAGATAAAAGAAGAGGTTATAGAGGAATTCTTTACTTCCTCTTGGAAAATGAAGTAGAGAATTCATCTATAACCTTTTCTTTTATCAATTTAGGAAATGTTAAATTCATACCTACACTATCACTGTTTGAAACACATGTCATTGCCTTCTCATCATCATTGTCGCTAATGAGAACAATAATTAAAGGCACACTATGCCAGGTACTGTATCTAAGTTATTCTTGGTGGAAGTTGCATTGCATGTCTAATAAAGTTATCAACCCCTTCTACAAAAATCCTCCCGCAATCCTAAATTTCAATTCATATCCACAAAAGTTCAATTCATATTCTAAAGGCTCAATTCATATCCTAAAAGTTCAATTCATATACAAAAATTTCAATTCATATCCTAAAAGTTCAATTCATACACAAAAATTTCAATTCATATCCTAAAGGTTCAACTCATATCCAAAAAGTTCAAGTCATATCCTAAAATTTTAATTTATAAACTAAAATTCCAATACATAAATCAAAATTTTCAATTCATATCCTAAAGGTACAATTCTTATCCAAAAGGTTCAACGCATATCCACAAAAGTTCAAGTCATATCCTAAAATTTCAATTTATAAACTAAAATTCCAATACATAAACTGATATCCTAAAGGTTCAATTCATATGCTAAAGGTTCAACTCATATCCACAAAAGTTCAAGTCATATCCTAAATTTCAATTTATAAACTAAAATTCCAATACATAAACTAATATCCTAAAGGTTCAATTCATATCCTAAAGGTTCAACCCATATCCACAAAAGTTCAAGTCATATCCTAAAATTTCAATTTATAAACTAAAATTCCAATACATAAACAAATATCCTAAAGGTTCAATTCATATCCTAAAGGTTCAACTCATATCCACAAAAGTTCAAGTCATATCCTAAAATTTCAATTTATAAACTAAAATTCCAATACATAAACTAATATCCTAAAGGTTCAATTCATATCCTAAAGGTTCAACTCATATCCACAAAAGTTCAAGTCATATCCTAAAATTTCAATTTATAAACTAAAATTCTAATTTATAAACTAAACCTCCAATACATAAACCAAAAATTTCAATTCATATCTTAAAGGTTCAATTCATATCCTAAAGGTTCAACTCATATCCACAAAAGTTCAAGTCATATCCTAAAATTTTAATTTATAAACTAAAATTCCAATACATAATCCTAAAGGTGCAACTCTTAGGGTTTCTTCTCTTCAAACAATTTCTTCCCCAAATTAGTAGGTAAAACTAAATATTTTGGACTAAATGTATTAATAAAAACCCTAAAAAAATGCAAATAATATATAACTTTGAACCCTAATATGGTTGAGCTAACTTTGAACCCTAACATGGAGAAATTAAACACTAATATGGAGAAATTAACTTTGAACCCTAACATGGACAAATAATATATAACTTTGAGCTGCTACCGTCGGTGGTCGTCGGTGGCGTGGGTGGCGCCGCTGCTGCTGGGAGTCGGAGGGAGGGTTTGAGTGTGAGAGAGAAAAGAGAGATTTTGGGGAATTTTTTTGAAAGAATGGGAGGGGAAACCCGATTTTGACACTGGAATTAAAAATAGCGACCAACTTTGGTCGCTATTTGGTAGCATAATAAGTTTTGACTTTTTGACCAAAATAGCGACCAAAGTTGGTCGCTATTTCTAAAAAACTTAAATTACTTTTAATTCAATTTAAAATTATGTACATATGTAGTATAAATTTAGCATTTTAATTTAATTTAAGCTATATATATATATACATATATAAATAAATATATAATATTTAAAAAAATATTTTATATATATATATATATATATATATTAATTGATATAAGTCAAGACGTTTTAATTTATTGTTAATATATATACATGCATATGAGTAGGTTATAAGTCGATGAATCAATTTACAAGTGTATCAATACCTAAAAGAACTCGTCCCTGTGTTCCGAGCGCTTCATGTTCTTATATATATATATATATATATATATATATATATTATACTATATATATCGAATATACCTTGATATATAATACACTTAGTATATATACTATACTATACTATACTATACTATACTATGCACTAAGTATTAGTGCATTAGCTAATATTATATCGAATATATATATATATATATATATATATATATATATATATATATACACACACACTATACTATATATATAGTATAGTGTATTATATAATACACTATACTATACACTTAGTATATATATACTATACTATACTATGCACTAAGTATAACGCGTCATGTTCTTATATATATATATATATATCGAATATACCTTGATATATAATACACTTAGTATATATACTATACTATACTATACTATACTATGCACTAAGTATTAGTGCATTAGCTAATATTATATCGAATATAGCTATATATATATATCTATATATATATGCATATATTAATTGATATAAGTCGAGATGTTTTCATTTATTGTTAATATATATACATGCATATGAGTAGGTTATAAGTCGATTAATCAATTTACAAGTGTATCAATACCTAAAAGAACCCGTCCCTGTGTTCCGAGCGCTTCATGTTCTTATATATACATACTTAATATTATATCGAATATAGCTTATATATATATATATATATATATATATATATATATATATATATATATATATATATATATATATATATATATATATATATATATATATATATTAATTGATATAAGTCGAAACGTTTTAATACCTAAAAGAACTCGTCCCTGTATATATTGGAGTATATAGTGTGTGTGTGTGTGTGTGTGTGTGTGTATATATTGATATAAGTCGAGACATTTTAATTTATTGTTAATATATATATATGTATATATATAGGTTATAAGTCGATGAATCAAATTACAAGTGTATCAATACCTAAAAGAACTTGTCCCTGTGTTCCGAGCGTTTCATGTTCTTATATATATATATATATATATATATATATATATATATATATATATATATATATATATATATATATATATATATATATATATACACACACGCACGCTTTGTAGTACTGTTTAACTGCATATATAGCATGTTAGAGTATATTTTAGTCTTTACAAAAGTGTTAGCGGGTTACATTTATATTATTTAGATAGTAAATACAAAAGTGATTTTTAATTTTGACCATTGTTGACCTGAAAAGAGACCAACTTTGGTCGCTAAATATACATAAATTTAAATTAGCGACCAAAGTTGGTCGCTAAATTTAAATCAAATTTATTTATATTTTATATAATATTTAAAATAATAATATAATTGTTAAACGTTAGAACTCGATCCCAGATTAGCGACCAAAGTTGGTCTCTATTTTCGTAAGTGACCAACTTTGGTCGCTAATTTAAGTTATATTTATTTATATTTTATAATATTTTAAAATAATATTATAATTATATATGTGGGTCCCCCTGTAGCGACCAACGTTGGTCGCTAATCTTAGTATACGTTTGACCAAGCAAGTCTGACCAGTCCGGTCAGTATTTTGACAAAATTAGCGACCAACCTTGGTCGCTAATGTATATCAAATAATTATTTTATTATTTTCGCCAATTTAGCGATCAACTTTAGTCGCTTTTTTTGACAGACCAACTTTGGCCGCTATAGTTTGATCGCTTTTTCCGGAATTCTAGTAATGATACCTGATGAATACCCTGAAGAGGAGAAAGATTGACTCCAATGTCAGCAATGCAAATCTTTGAAGTTCTATCAGCAGATTTCAAGTGAGAATATCTCTTTAGGCAAGCCATTATATTTTTAGCAAATGCTCTAGCCAAAGGATAACTCAAAATAATTCCAGCTCCAGCCAAAAGCTTGATTAAATGAGAACAAATAATTCGCCAATATAAATTCCGAGTGCCCTCCGATGTAATTGTAATTCGTATGATCATGCTGTGCAAGAATATCAACAATATTATCCACGAAAAATATCAAGTCATCGTCCCCCATAATTACCCATCTTACCCCTTCATGTTCCTCTCTAAATACCTCCATAATCCCATGAACCATTCTTAAAACTCTTGAATCAACATGTTTGGTTTCTTCAACTAGTTTTGGAACATTATCAGATATTTATAAGGAGGTGAATTTATTGACCAAGCTAAAAGATCATCTTTAGGAGGAAAATCTAGTAAAAGATATCCTCTTGTAATATTTGGTCTCCACCAAGATTCAATGTAGGGTTTTCTATTGTTCCATGCTTTTTCTGACCCTAAAATTCCAAACACAAGGTGACTAATATTTGTGGCATTGTTGGTTTTTGCATCATTTGATAATGTACTTGTTTGTGAATTAGGAGGAGAGGTTGTGATTTTTAAGGAAGAGAAAAGATAAGAAGATGGACATTCAGAGTAATTGAAAAAGATAATGGTGCCCATGTATAGGACTAAACCACAAATTAGCACAGTTTTGCAAATGCTAATCATAATATATGTTTAAAATCTAGATATGTTTGAGAGATTGGGTAGTTAGAAGAATGGAAACAAGTGAACCAAAATGATTCTTATAATCCAATATGAGTTATTTTCTTTTCAAGGTTTTAGACAAAAGAGTAGCCCCCCCTCCCCCCCCCACACACACACACTCTCAGGGGCGGAGCTAGAGTATCGGGAGCGTGTTCGGTCGAACCAAATAGCTTTGATTCAAATCTTGTATTTGTCTTAAGAAATTCATTAAATATGCATAAATTATTAATTTAGAATCCACTAACTTTAGACGTTTAGAATCTCGAACTCATAAGCTTAAAATTCTGGCTCCGCCTCTGTTTCCACCGCAACATCACAGAGAATCTTTTTTCTGTTAGGAAGTTAACAATGATATGTCCTACCATCGAAAGTCTGTGGTGAAGTAATACATATTTCTTTCATTCTCAATCATATATTGAGTTCGAGCTGTGAAAATGAAATTATTATTTATAGGACTTCTCAACATGAATTTGGATTAATGGAACCTCAAAATGATTATGAGTGAAAAACAAAACAAAAAATCTGTCTTAGCATAATTTGACAAATGTTTTAATGTCTTTCTTAGACACGTTTTGACTTTTCAAACCCAAACCTTCGTATCTTCAATCCCTAACATTACTTTTTAGTATTTGTGAGAGGGTTTAATTTGTCTATCGAAAACAGTCTCTCTACTCTCTCGAGGTAGGGGTAAAGTTTGCATACATACTACCCTCCTCAGACCTCACTTGTGAAATTTTACTGGGTCGTTGTTGTTATTGTTATTGTTGTTGCGACGTGTTAATTATGTACATTAATGTATATCAATATTATTTAACGTGTTACGGTATGTTACATTTTAATTTATTTATTTTTCAGATAACTAGCTCCATTTATTATGGACAGTTCTCTATAATTATCTTCTATTTTTCAGATAATTAGTTACACAATTATGTTACAGTCTTCAACTATATATCAAAGCTTTTCATTTCTCTATTCTATTTTCGAGACCTCTTGAAAAGGACGAAGTTCCTAATTCCGTGTGACCTATACTTTGTGACCTTGAGATCTCTGCATAAGCATTAATTGTATCTCGAGAACAGCTAGCTATTTTTTATTGTGCACGAGAAGATACATTTCAGACTCTCCAAACGCATAATTACAAATTACTTCCTCCGTTTCATTTTACTTGTCCATTACATTAAAAATATATTTTTATTTTTACTTGTCTACTATACTAAATCAAAAGAAAGACAATCTTTTTTTTTCTTGTTTTACTCATATATCATTAATTACTCATTCCTCAAATCATTTCTCAAGACTTTTGAAAATGTTATTATTATTATGGATAAAATTGTAAGACATACACTTTATTTATTTTTTCCTAAAAGGAGTGCAATACCAAAAGTGGACAACTAATAGTGAACGGAGGGAGTAAATCATAGTGACTTTTTGGCTTCTTTTTTTTTAGTCCACAATAATTGAATTTTCCAGATATCAAGAAGGAATTAACTTCTTCTTTCCAACGTTGCTCTTGGAGTAAAGAACCTAGGAGTAGCTTATCATATTTTCAATGAACAAATTAAAGCTAATATGGTCAATTTCATTATTAATTAATGCTAAAAGGTAAATTCATGTTACAACCCGAATTTCCCACTGTCGGGATCGTGATGACGCCTAACTCTTAGAATGCTAGGCAAGCTAATGGATACAGTTCTAACACATTAATCATTATCTAAAACAGTAATTAACAATAACTTAAACTAAACAAATATGAAGTACGAAAATCTTATAACAGTTTAAAACACTAATACATAAATACCCAAGAGATCCGGTATCACAATCTATGAATTTCTAAGAATTTTCTACAAACACTGGTTTAAAAGAAATACATATGTTCTCGAAATGAAAAGAGACGGGAAATCTAAGATAGAGGGAAGGGGACTCCAGTGTCTGCGAATGCCGACAGATCTACATTGGGTCTCCGATGGACTGAAGGCAGCAACCCAAACTCTACTCACGAGGTCCAGCACCGAAATTTGCACAGAAAGTACAGATTGCAGTATCAGTACAACCGACCCCATATACTGGTAAGTGTCGAGCCTAACCTCGACGAAGTAGTGATGAAGCTAGGACATGACAACAATATAAATTTGTGCAGTTAAATCATATACGAGAGAATAATAATAACAGAAATTTAACAATAAATGACGGGAAGGGGAAACATGCTGAGAGGACTATCAAATTCTGACAGTAATACAGTAAAGAAACAAAGTAAATATCATGCTTTCAACCAACAGAAATAATAACATAGCAGCATGTGCACGGCATCACCCTTCGTGCTTTTACTCTGGTCCTTACCACAAGAAACAACTATCACGACCCCAATTACCCCGGTCGTGATGGCGCCTATCACAGTACTAGGCCAGCCTTAACAACACGAACCACATGGAAGATCTTTTGTAAAATTTACTCTTTTTCTAAACAGATTAAGTTTCAATTCTTTCATTTTAAAATATCAAGAGAAATACGCAGAAACAAGTACTAAAATACAATCAACACAACCTGAATCTGGTGTCACTAGTCATGAGCCACTAAATACACGCAACATTGTCTGCTCAATACAAAACAAGTCTGAAATATAAAGTACTAGAATAGGAAGGAGCCTTCCGATCTCCGGATAAGACTTTGAGAGTGCTGGAAGCTCTCACTCTGATGCTCGGGCACCTGGGTCTGCACACAAGGTGCATTAAGTAACGTGAGTACGTCAACTCAGTAAGTAACTAAAGTAAATAAAGTCTGAGTGCAGTGATATGAGCATTTAAGATCATATGCATACTTATCAAGAAATCTCAACAGAAATATCAAGTCAAAATCTACAGTTCAATAGCCAGTTATCTCATAAAACTCTTGTTTCAATTAAAAATCCTTTAAAAATATTTATTCAATATTTTTCAACAAGGGCTTAGTATAAAAGAAGAGTTAAAGTAGAAAAATGTCATAAGCAAGCCCCTCGGGTAAGGTATCACTCATAAGTATAGCCTCTCGGGCAAGCTTCTCAGTCACTAGGAACCAACAAAAGGACCTGATACTCTTGTGGTTTCCTCATAGTAGTACAAAGTCAATTGGACACATCTGGAAATGAAGTGACTGGCAGCACTGTTTCTGCCGCACTGCACTGCACTATCCGCCTACTCATTCTCTAACTAAACAAAGTACTCACATCATTTCAAGTGATGTGATCAAGATGTACTCACAATGAGCTTTATGCAGAACATCATTTGAAGGTTTCTATTTCTCATTCAATTCTCTTGCAAAAATAGAGAAATCAATCCTCACAAGCTTGAAGAACAAGGTTGAATGCAACTACACACCAGTTTCTAAAAGATAGACTGGTGTTGTCCTAGTTGAGTTGTAACCTTGTTATTGTACTTATTATATCTCCTAAACTGCTTACCTAGAAGCGTTTTGATTAGGAATCCTCTTGAAAATCCGTAAACTCCTTAAGTTTATGTTGTAACTAGATTTAGTCATAAGGAAAAGTCTTTGTAATTGTAGAGTTACAAAGTGGCTTGTGGTGAGAGCATCACAAGATAGAAAAAGCCTTTGTAACTAGGATAGTCACAAAGTGGCTTGTGGTAAGAGTACCACAAGTTAGTTGAGTAAATCATTTGCAATAGAAAGTATTGTAAAGTGGCTTTGTAATAGGTAGATTACAAGTTAGTGAAGTTAAAAGCCTACAGGTGTAGGTCATGATTTTTTGATCCCCTTGTATGGGATTTTTCCACGTAAAAATCCTCTACCTTATTTACATACTATTTTATTAATATTCTCAGCAGAATCTTATAGATGACCAGGTACTCTACGGTTTGCTGAACCCATACAAACTAACAATTGGTATCAAAGCAGTTCCTCCTATCAGGCTAATACCTAGGAAGGATCCTCATGGTGGCTCGACCAAATTTTGAAGAAGGTCAATCCATATACCGACCCCCCAAGTTTGATGGACAATACTATTGGTAGGGGAAAGTTAGAATGCACGATTTCATCATGACTGAGGATTGTGAGCTATGGGATATCATTTGCGATGGTCCTTATATTCCAATCAAGGTACTAGATGAATTTTCATATTCATTGGCAAAAACCAGCAAAGAATATACTGAAGAAGACAAGAAAGCTATGGAGAAGAATTTTTGTACCAAGAAAATTCTAGTATGTGAAATGGGACCTAAAGAGTACGATAGAATCTCTACATGTGACACTGCAAAAGAAAATATGGGAAGCTTTGCAAATAGTTCATGAAGGAACTACACAAGTAAAACAGTCTGAAGATAAACCTAATATTGGTGATAGTTCCATGATGGCAGTTGAAGACGAGGAGATTGGATATGACTCAACTTTTGCTTTGATGGCTCAATCAGATGATGATGAAGACAATGGCAACAAAGAGGTAAACTTCAAGGATGTTCAGAGAAATCTGAAATCCTATTCTTCAAAAAAACTCATGTGTTTAGCTGATGTTTTAATCACTGCCTTTTGTAGTCTTGCGAAGGATAGGGATTCTTTGGTCTTAGAATTAGAAGAATCTGAACATACTAGAGAAGACTTAGTGGCTGCAATTACTGACCATAAGAAAACCATTCATATCCTTAGAAAAGAAAAGATTGATCTATTGGCAAAAATTGCAGACCAAAAGGAAACAATAGTTAAACCATGGACTAAGTCAAAACCTAAAAGTTCTGAAAGAGGAAATGAGATAGCAAGTGAGGAATACATTAGGCTTGAAAATGAGGTGAAAGTTATGAGATTTAGGATGTGTGCTGAAACTGAGAAAACGAGCTTCTCCAAACCAATCTAGAAAATGTAATGAATGATCTTGAAAAGTCTCTAAAGTGGACCTGGTCCTCAGAAGCTATCACTTCTTTGTTTACTAATAACTGTAAAAAAAGGTAGGGAGCAGGGTTCCAAAGGGAGAAAACTCTTCACAACCCTCACAGTAAGTACGTCTCTGTCTCTGATAATTGGCCTCGTACCCAATGTGGGAACATTGGGCGCTTCAAGAAAGGTGTCCAGGCCAAGAATCAATCAGTTTAGAAAGACAAAGTGGTTGCTGCAACCATGACCACAAAAGAGGGACCAGGTTCCACTCACAAAAAACACACATTACCTGCATGGACTAAGAGAGCTCTTATTCATACTCTTGCTTACTACAAAAGACCCAAACTTGTTTGGGTTCCTAAAACTAACTCCTAATCTCTTATGCAGGGAACAGTGAAGGGAAGCGGTCAACAATGGTTCATGGATAGTGGGTGTTCGAAACACATGACTAGTAACACCACATACTTTCTTTCACTAAGAGCCCTGCAAGGAGGGAGTGTATCATTTGGCAATGGCAAAAAGGGATACATTCTTGGAGTTGGAAAAGTTAGGAAGTCACTCACTCATTCTATTGAAAATGTGTACTATGTCAATGGGCTTAAGTACAGTCTCCTGAGTGTTTCTCAAATCTGTGATAAAGGAAACAAGGTGGAATTCTTGTCCAAAATATGTACAGTCACTAACCTTGTGACTGGTGAAATTGTACTGGTGGCCAAAAGATACAAGAACATCTATTCTGCTAATTTTGAATCTTTACAGAGTGGTGATCTGAATTGTCTGAAAGTTGTTGACGATGATGCTGAACTATGGCACAGAAGACTGGGCCATGCAAGCTTTCCCCTTCTGAACAAAATAATTCAAAAGGACCTGGTCCATGGTTTTCCTATGTCATAATTCAAGATGCAAAAAGTCTATGATGCCTGTGCTAGAGGAAAACATGTGAAGTCCTCCTTTAAGTCTAAAAGAGATGTGAGCACCTCAAAGTTGCTTGAGCTTTTGCATATGGATCTGTGTGGACCTATGAGAGTGCAAAGCAGAGGAGGAAAAAGATACATTTTCGTATTTGTGGATGACTATTCCAGATTTATATGGACTCTGTTTCTCAGAACAAAAGATGAAACTGTTGAAGTATTTGTGGCCTTTGTAAAGAAAATCCAGGTGAAGATGGAGTCTAGAGTTATATGCATTAGATCAAATCATGGGACAGAATTTGACAATATCAAAATTGATGAATTCTGTAATGAAAATGGCATCACTCATAACTTCTCAGCTCCCAGAACTCCCAAGCAAAATGGAGTAGTAGAAAGGAAGAACATAACTCTGGAAGAAATGGCAAGAACAATGCTGATTGACAGTGGAATTGCAAAGAACTTCTAGGCTGAAGCTGTCAACACTGCCTGCTACTTAGTGAACAGGTGCATGATTAGATTACTTTTGAAAAAGACCTCGTATGAATTGTTGAATGGAAGAAAACCCAAGCCGAATCACCTAAGAACATTTGGATGCAAATGTTATGTTCTCAATAATGGAAAGGATCAGTTTGGTAAGTTCAATGCCAAGAGTGGCGAAGGAATATTTCTTTGTTACTCTTCTCAAAGCAAGGCCTACAATATATATAACAAGCGGAATCAATGTGTTGAGGAAAGTGTCCATGTTATTTTTGATGAATCTCACCCATCATTTGAGAAGAGTGCTGAGAAAGATCAAGATGGAGAACCCTTACTCGTTCCTGATGAAGTCATTAACATGACAAATGGAAAGGCAGATATGATGAGTCAAGTAAAAAAGCCAAATGAAGACAACGCTGCCTTATCATCAACAGAACCAAGCACTTCAATTACAACCACTGAAGCTGAAGAAAGAGTGGTTGATACAGTTCAGGGAACTTCACTAGCACCTGAAAGAAGGATAGAGGAAAATCAGCTAAACATACCTTCCTCCTCTCAGAATGAACCTCAGGCGTCCAACTGGAGACATCAAAGCTCTCACCCTATAGACAACATAATCACTCCTCTAGATTTCGGAGTTCAAACCAGGTCAAGAGCCAGAAATTCACTTGCCTTCTCAGCCTTTCTCTCCCAAATAGAACCCAAAAACATCAAGGAAGCCTTGAAAGATGTATATTGGATTACAGCAATGCAAGACGAGCTGCATCAGTTTGAGAGAAATAGTGTGTGGCACCTGGTACCTAGAACCCCATATCGAACCGTTATAGGAACCATGTAGGTATTCAGAAACAAGCTCGATGAACATGGAATTACCAAAAGGAACAAGGTCAGGCTAGTGGTCCAAGGCTACAATCAGGAGAAAGGGATTAACTATGATGAAACATTTGCTCCAGTGGCTCGCATGGAAGCTATCAGAATTCTAATCGCCTTGGCATCTCATATGGAATTCACCTTGTTCCAAATGGATGTCAAGAATGCATTTTTTAATGGACTCCTTAAGGAAGAAGTCTATGTGAAGCAACCCCTAGGGTTTGAATGTCATGAGCACCCTGAATATGTGTTCAAATTGGACAAAGCTCTATACGGGCTAAAACAGGCTCCTCGAATTTGGTATGAAAGATTGTCAAAATTCCTCTTAGAAAATGGTTTTAAGAGAGGGAAAATTGACAATACTCTTTTCTTAAAGAAACGAGGAAGGAACTTGCTCATTGTTCTGGTTTATGTTGATGATATCATTTTTGGAGCAACAACTGACTCTCTGTGTGAAGAATTTGCAAAACTTATGGGAAGCAAATTTGAACTGAGCATGATGGGGGAATTAAACTTCTTCTTGGGTCTTCAAGTAAAACAGTCCCCAAATGGTACTTCCATTTGTCAGTAAAAATACATCAGGGAACTCTTGAAAAGGTTTGACATGGAAGCATCAAAGGTGATAGACACTCCCATTGCAACTGCCACTCGACTGGACATGGATGAAACTGGATCTCCTGTGAATCAAACAATGTATAGAGGCATTATTGGGTCTCTCCTCTATATCACTGCCAGTCGACTTGATATTGTTTTCAGTGTGGTGCTGTGTGCAAGGTTTCAATCAAATCCCAAGGAATCTCACTTGAAGGCTGCCAAAAGAATACTGAGATATCTCAAAGGAACACAGGACCTGGTGTGGTATTATCCATCAGGTGGCAATTTTAATTTGATTGGGTATGGTGATGTAGACTATGCAGGTTATCTTGTGGAAAGAAAAAGCACCTCTGGAATGGCTTACTTCTTAGGTTTATGTCTTATCTCTTGGGGAACAAGGAAGCAGAATTCGGTGGCTCTGTCAACAGCTGAAGCTGAATATGTAGCTGTAGCATTCTGCAGTGCTCAACTTCTATGGATCAAGCAGCAACTAAAGGATTTTGGGGTACTCACTGAGAGTGTGCCCCTACTATGTGACAACACCAGTGCACTCAACATGGCCAAGAATCTAGTTCAACATAAAAGGACAAAACATATTGATGTGAGGCATCATTTTCTGAGAGATAATATGGAGAAAGGGTTGATATGTATGAAGTTCTGCAGCACAGAAGATCAAATTACAGATATTTTCACCAAGGCACTATGTAGGGAACAGTTTGAAAGAAACAGAGTGAAGTTGGGACTGTTGAAGCCAAATTAAGAACCTGATTCCTTTTTGGCTGGCTCGTATCCTTAAGAAATAACTGGCTCAAAGTATTTTTTGGCCCAATACCGTTGTAGGTAAACACGCATGATGAGCATAGAGGCGATAGATGCAGTGCATGACTGATAAAAGATGATTGATTCTTTTCAAAAAAAAAATTCAAGAACCAGGTTCTTATACTAAAGGTTAGTAGTTCTGTGCATCCTTTTAATACACGTCTTAAAAAGGGTACAAAATAAAACTGCCATGTCATCAACTTTTCAGATCCTGCTGTCATGTCCCTTCAATTCAAAACGTTCCATCTCCCACTTAAACATCGTAATTCTCCATGCCCAACTGCCGTTTCAGAACCAGTGCCTATTCCTCTCCCTTTATAGTTATCCTCTCCTTTTAAAAAAACCCTCTCTTCTACTCTTCTTAACCATAAGTCCTACTCTAGATTCACCCAAAAGGGAAGGATCGTCACACCACTTCTTCCAATGGCTGGAAAAAAAACTTCTGATCTCTCTGCCTCAACTGTAACTACCACTAACCCATCTATGGAACCTCTTGTTTTCACTGAGCCTTCGTCACCCTCTATCACTCCTACTGCTATAGTCACACCTTCCTTAGTTTCCCAATCTCTTCCCACCTCAAAAACCCTTGAAACTGTTGTTCCGTTCTCCCCATCGTCTGTTATTCCCACCAGTCAAACCCTGAGTGGAGAACAAGGTCAAAATACTGAGTTCACAGAGGGTTCTGCCATTATTGCCACCGATTCCATGGTTGTGTAAGCATTGGTTGAAGAAGAGAAAGATGTCATAACTGTGTTTGTAGTATCCGCTGATAGGGTATTGCATGAAATTATTTCCCAAAAAAATGAGACACGTAGTGTGGAGGAAGAAGAGGCCATTATGGTTGTTGAATGGGATGCAGTAGTAGATACTACTAGGGCATTACATGAGAAACCTAATCCCTATCTGAAGGACCCAGGTCAGGGCTCTCATCCCTAGGACAGTGTTGTTCCTGCATTTGATGTTGTGCCCCTGGAAATTCAAGCACCTGAAATGCGATCCAGTGATGAAGAAGACCTAGACAATATGGCTCTTGATGCGTTCATTAGTAAGCGAAGGGTTGTGTCCACCCCTGAGTCTGAAATCAAGCGACCTACTACCAGGCTTCAAGTCAAAGTGGTTTACAACTCTTCTCTCCAAAAGAGCAAGAAGAGTAGTAAGAAGAAAAGAAGAAAGTTGGTGAAGGATGGTGTACCTGTAAGTGATGACGCTATCCCTGTAGTCGAGGTGGAAGAGGGAACTCCATAGGAACCTGGTTCACTTGTTAGGCGGTCCTCAAAAATGGCAGAGCCTGTTTTAATGGAGAAAGGGTCAACATCTAAGTCTAAGATGAAGGAGGTGGTGACTGAGTTTTCCATGTCTGATGAGGATGTACTAGTCAAGTCCAAGGGAAAAGGCAAAGTAAATGGAGAAAAGTTTAGGAAACGCAAGTCTGAATCTGTTGAAGAACCTAGTTCTGTGAAGAAAATGAGAAGTGAAGTCAGCCTTGGCTCTAAGCGCCTAAGGCATCAAAAAATTTTGTTGGGTCGTACGTTTGACCCAGAAATCTTTGAGATGGCCGGAATGCGCCAAATTCTAAAAATGGTCAAGTTTCAACAATGGGTGCATCTATTTCACATTGATACACCTAAGGTGTATGAGGAGGAGGTACAAAGTTTCTTCGCTAGTCTCTTTCCAGTTGATACTGATCATGTCTGTGCTTTGGTCAATGTGGTGGACATCGTCTTTGATGTAAAATTGCTTGGAGAGATTTTAAAAGTTCCTACAGTTGGGGTGACGAGTGTACGAGATGTTTGTTAGTATAACTTCAGAAATGCAGTGGTGAAAGATAATGCTAATTAGAAAGGGGACTAGATCCATAAGAAAGCACTACTCCCGATTTACCAGCTGCTGTTTGAATTGTTTAACAAAGTCATGTTGCCTCGAGCTGAAAGGAGGTCAGTGACTTCTAAGTTTGACCTATTCCTAATGGAGCAACTGGATGGTTTCAATCCCGTGAGTCTGCCTGCTATTATGATAGAACACATGCAAAAGGTTGTCACCTTCAAGGACGGTAATCATGGCCTTCCCTATGGATTCTTGCTTACTCCAGTGTTCAAATTCTTTAAAGTTCCACTGGGAATAGGTAAAGTGGGACTCGAAAGCAGACCTTCTCATAGACAACTCTGGAAGAGTGCGAGTGTGTGGAAAAGTATGGGGGGTAGGAAGTACATCAATCGTGTCTCAGCTTATCAATGCCCAGAACAGTGCAACTAAGGAAATTCGTTGGTTGAAGGCCAGGAATGCTATCCTGGAAGGTCAGCAAGACCGAGGGGTTCCCATGTCGAATAATGAAGTAGCTCGTTTGACACAGGAGAATGTTGCCTCTTACTTTTTCAAAAGACAAAGGCATATTAAATCGTTATTAATATTAATCCTCTTTTTATTATGTCTAGTACTCTCTCTATGTGTTTTATTCACTGTCATGATTGTGTGCACATATGTGGCATGAGTTAGCTTAGCTAGACTTCTTTGTGCTGTTGTTCTTTTTAATGATGCCAAAAGGGGGAAAATAGGACTCAGGGGGAAACACATTGGGGAACTGGTTATTGGGGACCTGGTTCTTAAGTTCTTACTACTCTGATCATGTAAACTTTTGTTACGATAAGGCATAGTTTCAGGGGGAACTCTCTGTGTTCGCTGATACTTTAAAACTGGTACTGCTCTAATTCCACCTTATAAATGCTAAGTTTGTCATCATCAAAAGGGGGGAAATTGATAGATCTTGAATACTCTTGCCTTATATTTTGATGATCTAACAAACTTACTATTAAGAACCAGATAGGGAACCTGACCTACTTGGACTGCTGCAAGCTTTAACGGATTCCAACTAAAGGTGAACTGCTACAACTTCAGGAGCTAGGAACCAACATAAGGACCTGATGCTCTTGTGATTTCCTCATAGCAGTACAAAGTCAATTTGACACAACTGGAAATGAAGCGACTGACGACACTGTTTCTGCCGCACTGCACTATCTGCCCACTCATTCTCTAACCAAACAAAGTACTCATATCATTTCAAGTGATGTGATCAAGATGTACCCATAATGAGCTTTATAGAGAACATCACTGGAAGGTTTCTGTTTCTCATTCAAGCCTCTTGAAAAAATAAAGAAATCAATCCTCACAAGCTTGAAGAACAAGGTTGAACGCAACTACGGACCAGCTCCTAAAAGATAGAGTGTTGTTGTCCTAGTTGAGTTGTAACCTTGTTATTGTACTTATTATATCTCCTAAACTGCTTACCTAGAATCTTTTTGATTAGAAATCCTCTTGAAAATCCGTAAACTCCTTGAGTTTATGTTGTGACTAGATTTAGTCATAAGGAAAAGTCTTTGCAATTATAGAGTTACAAAGTGGCTTACGGTGAGAGCATCACAAGTTAAAAAAAGCCTTTGTAACTAGGATAGTCACAAAGTGGCTTGTTGTAAGAGTACCACAAGTTAGTTGAGTAAATCCTTTGCAATAGAAGGTATTGTAAAGTGGCTTGTAACAGGTAGATTACAAATTAGTGAAGTTAAAAGCCTACAGGTATAGGTCGTGGTTTTTGGATCCTCTTGTGTGGGATTTTTCCACGTAAAAATCATCTGCCTTATTTACATACTATTTTATTAGCATTCTCAGCAGAATCTTGTAGAGGACCAGGTACTCTACGGTTTGGTGGACCCATACAAACTAACAATAACCAATAACTCTACCCTCATGCATCAACACACACCCAATACCCACTCTCGAAGCATCACAATACACTATATATGAACCTGAAGCTGATGGTAAAACTAACACTGGTGTTGTGGTAAAGGCAGTCTTGAGCTTCTGGAAGCTTGCCTCATACTCATCCGACCACCTGAATGGGGCACCCTTTTGAGTCAATTTGGTCAAGGGTAATGCTATAGATGAAAATCCCTAAACGAACCGGCGGTAATAGACTACAAAACCAAGAAAACTGCGAATCTCTATGGCTGAGGACGGTCTGGGCCAACTCTGAACCGCCTCTATCTTCTTCGGATCAACCTGAATACCCTTACTGGACACCACGTGTCCCAAGAAAGCCACTGAATTGAGCCAAAATTCACACTTGGAGAACTTTGCATAAAGCTTCTACTCCCTCAACCGCTGCAATACAACTCTCAAATGCTTCGCGTGCTCCTCCTGACTACACGAGTACACCAGAATATCATCAATGAATACAATGACAAACGAGTCAAGATAAGGTTGGAACACGTTGTTCATCAAATGCATGAACACTGCTGGGGTATTAGTCAGCCCAAAAGACATCACAATGAACTCATAATGACCATATCGGGTCCTAAAAGCTATCTTAAGAATATCCGAGTCCCTGATATTCAACTGGTGATACCCTGAACGGAGATCAATCTTGGAGAACACTCTCGCTCCCTGAAGCTGGTCAAATAAATCATCGATACGAGGCAAAGGATACTTGTTCTTGATTGTAACTTTGTTCAACTTCCTGTAGTCAATGCACATTCTCATCGTGTCATCCTTCTTCTTCACAAATAGAACAGGCGCACCCAGGGCGACACACTAGGCCGAATAAACTCCTTATCAAGGAGTTCCTGAAGCTACTCCTTCAACTCTACCGGTGCCATACGATACATTGGAATAGAAATAGTCTGAGTGCCCGGTACCAACTTAATACCAAAGTTAATATCCTTGTCCGGTGGCATGCCGGCAGGTCCATCGGGAAAATCCCTCACTACAGGAATAAAATCAATACTAGGGGATGTCAGCATGCTAAGTATGAAAGATAACCTTTCCTAACCATCTGATGGGCCTTCAAGAACGAAATCACCCTATTGGGGACAAAGTCAGTCGATCCTCGCTACTCAATCCATGGCACACCTGGCATAGCCAACGTCACTGTCTTAGCATGACAGTCCAATATAGTATGACACAGAGATAGCCAATCCATGCCCAATATCACATCAAATCCACCATACAAAGCAACAAAAGGTCCACTCGGGTCTCCAGACCCCTAATAGTCACAACACACGACTGGTATACACGGTACACAGTAATAGTATTGCCTACCGACGTATATATATGAATAGATAAAACAAGAGACTCTCGGGGCGTATCCAAATAATGAGCAAAATATGATGACACATATGAAAAAGTGGAAGCATGATCAAATAACACAGATGCATCTCTGTGGCAAACTGAGACAATACCTATAATCACAGTATCTGAATAATAGCATCTGGTCTGGCTGGGAGTGCATAGAAATGGGCCTGACCACCACCTGATTGACCTCCCCCTCTGGGGCGACCCCTATCTAACTGTCCTCCACCCCTAGATGGGTGGGTGAGTGGTGAAGTAACTGTTGCTGAAGTCGATGGCTGACTCCTCTATTGAGATGAACCTCCAAGACGACGAGGACACTGCCTCCACACGTGCCCCAACTCGCCACACTCATAACAACCCCCTAATGCTGGAGACGGGGATTGAAGGGAATCCCTAACACTAGGATAACTAGCAAAAGAACCTGGCATAGAAGATCCTTGAACTGATAAAGCACGGGACGAACTTTGGGCTGGAAGGGAACTGAGTGATGAATGGCCCCGATGAGAACTGTGAGAACTATGGCCCGATGATGCACCACGATAACCTGGCGAGCTGACTGAGCATGCCTGAATGGACGGCCTCTGTCGTGCTGAAACTGACCCCCATGAGGAGTACCACTGAATCCACCCTGACCACAAGGCCACTTAGCCTCCCTCTCAATCCTCTCCTAACCACGAACCATCTCAATCTATCGAGCTATGTCAATAACCTCATCAAAGGTAGCACCAGATACTCTCTTTTTGGTCATAAGCAACCAAAGCTGAAAACCGAGGCCATCTATAAACCTCCTGATCCTCTCTCAATCTGTGGGAACCAACCAGATTGCATGACGAGCCAACTCAAAGAACCGCATCTCATATAGTGTAATAGATCTGTCACCTTGACGAAGCTACTAGAACTACCTACGCAGCTCCTCTCGGCGAGACTCAAGCATAAACTTCTCCAGAAAGAGAACGGAGAACTACTGCCAAGAAAGGGACACTACACCAACCGGCCTACGCCTCTCGTAAGCCTCCCACCAACTAAGTGCAGCCCCGGAGAACTGGAAAGTAGTGAATGAGACCCCACTGGTCTCCAGAATACCTGCGGTCCGAAGCCTCCTCTAATACTTATCCAAGAAACCCTCGGCATCCTTGCCCTCTACACCACTAAAAGTCGGAAGCTAAAGTCTACCAAATCTCTCCAATCTGTGATTCTCGTACTCTGGCATAACAGGAGCTACATAGTCCTGAGCAGCTACAACCGGCTGGGCTGGAGGTTCCCCCGTGTCTGAAATCCTTGCACGACCTGCTTAGGTGTGCGAGTGGTGGAAGTTTAAGTGCCTCCCCCGGCCTGCGAAGTAGTTGCAGATGTAGTAACTGAGACCGCCTGAGCTAGGCTAGTGCACACTAATAGAATCTGGGCCAGGGCCTCCTGAAGGCTTGGAATCACAATAGGCACAACTGGTGCCTGTGCTAGTGCTGCTGGAGCATCCACAACTGGGACCTGATCATGAACTGGGGTGGCTGGTGGATCTGCAGGTGGTGCCCTAACTGTTGTACATGCTACACCTCTGCCCTACCACAGCCTCGACTACATCATCGGCCTCTGGTGGCCCCAGCTGGTGGTACTGGTGGTCATCCGTCCTGACCGGTAGCACATGCCCTCACCATCTATGAGAGAATAGAATAACAGAAGTTTAGTACTAGAATCAACGGATTCGCACGACAGGAATTCAAGAACATGAAATTTTTTTTCCTAATGGTTCTGCAGCCTCCCGAGGATAAGTACAGACATCTTC
Source organism: Nicotiana sylvestris (assembly GCF_000393655.2). NCBI lineage: Eukaryota > Viridiplantae > Streptophyta > Magnoliopsida > Solanales > Solanaceae > Nicotiana > Nicotiana sylvestris. The sequence goes on from NC_091067.1 coordinate 151,137,315, forward strand.
GTACCGATCCGCGAGACTCTACTAAACCTAATATTGAGACCTATGTAACCTAGGCTTTGATACAAACATGTCACGACCCCAAATACCCAGGTCGTGATGGCGCCTATCACAGTACTAGGCCAGCCAAAACAACACGAACCACATGGAAGATCTTTTATAAAATTTACTCTTTTTCTAAACAGATTAAGTCTCAATTCTTTCATTTTAAAATATCAAGAGAAATACACGGAAACAAGTACTAAAATACAATCAACACAGCCCGAATCTGGTGTCACTAGTCATTAGCCACTAAATACACTCAACACTGTCTACTCAATACAAAACAAGTCTGAAATATAAAGTACTAGAATAGGAAGGAGAAAGGCAGGGTTGCGAACGTCATGCAACTACCTTGCGATCTCCGGATAAGACTCTAAGAGTGTTGGAAGCTCTCACGCTGATGCTCGAACACCTAGATTTGCACACAAGGTGCAGGGAATAACGTGAGTACGCCAACTCAGTAAGTAACTAAAGTAAATAAAGTCTGAGTGCAGTGACGAGCATTTAAGATCATATGCATACTTATCAAGAAATCTCAATAGAAATATCAAGTCAAAATGTACAATTCAGTAGCCAGTTATCTCGTAAAACTCTAGTTTCAATTAAAAATCCTTTAAAAACATTTATTCAAACTTTTTCAACAGATGATCAGTATAAAAGAAGAGTGAAAGCGGAAAAATGTCATAAGCAAGCCCATCGGGCAAGGTACCACTCATAAGTATAGCCTCTCGGGCAAGCCTCTCAGTCACTCGTGACTCAACTCTCATCAATCAGTACTCACACTCAGCTCTCCGGCTCAATAGATATCTCATAATAATAATAATAATAACCGCTGCGGTGTGCAACACGATCCATAATATATAGTCGACTACGCTCATTATGGGTGTACAGACTTCGGAGGGGCTCCTACAGCCCAAGCGTCATATTGTTGCGGCGTGCAGCCTGATCCAATACGTATTGTTGCGGCGTGCACCACGGTCCATATAAATATCATTGCGACGTGCAGACAGATCTATAATATATATATATATTATTGCTACGGCGTGCAACCCGGCCCATAATATATATAGTCCTCACCATTAGGTCATCAACCTTTCTTAGTCATTAACCTCACGGCCACTCGGGCATATCAGTGAAAATCAGGGAAACTCGGCCCAAACAGTTTTCATATTAAGAAGTAGAGTGATGAAACCGGATTAAACAATAAACAGGTAAACATGACTGAGCTTTCAAATCAAAACATAATGCGGAAAGTAGAAAAATACCCCTAAGGGTTTAAACAGTTCGGCACAAGGCCTAAACATGGCATTCAGCCCAAGTTAACAAATTCATTTCTCAAACACATGGATATCATATACTGTATATCAAAATATGCAACTATACAGTCTCCACGGGACGGACCAAGTCACAATCCCTATGGGTGCACGCCCACACGCTCGTCACCTAGCATGTGCGTCACCTTATTTATCAATATAGTATGAAATTCTGGGGTTTCATACCCTCAGGTCTAAATTTACAATCGTTACTTACCTCAAACCGAATGAAATACTACTTCGCAATGCCCTTGCCTCTCGAGTCGGCCTCAACTCGCATCGAATCTATCTAAAATCAGAACCATAACATCAATATATGTTAAGGGAACGAAGCCAATGCGAAAGTAATCAGATTACATCAAAAATTCCGAAATTGGTCAAACCTGACCCCGGGGCCCACATCTCGAAATCCAATAAAAAATAAATCAATAAAATCTTTATCTCCCACGAGTCCGTACATACCAAGAACATCGAAATCGGACCTCAAATGGTCCCTCAAATCCCCAATCTACACTCTCCAATTTCAATCCCTAATCTCCTAATTTTAAGCTTTAAATCCCACTAATTTCATGTCTAATTAGTTAGAAATCATCATAGAATCGAGTATTGAGTTCGAAAATCTTACCTCTAAGTGTTTCCCTTCGATTCCCTCTTCAATCCCTCTCAAAAAGCTTCAAAACCGCTCAACAATGGTAGAAAATGGCTAAAAATTCGCGAAGGCAACTATTTAAACATTCTGCCTAGGCATTAATTCCTTAATCACGATCGCGAAAACTGCCTCGCGATCGCGAAACACAAAACCTGACTGCCCTCATTTAACCTTACGCGATCTCGTAAACCTCCATGCGATCGTAAAGCTATGCTACACAGACCTACGCGATCACAACCTGCCTCATGCGATCGCGTAAAGCAATCACCTCAGCCCCTCTTCAGCTCACTTTCTTCTACGCGAATGCGATCCTGGCCACGTGTTCGCGAACCACAACTTCACATCCTATCGCGATCGTATTCTGACCTCTGCGATCGCATTGAACAAATCTCACCTCTGCCCAACTGAGCCTACGCGGTCGCGAACACTTCTACGTGATCGTGAAGAACAAAAATGTTTGCAACTGAAACCAGCAAATCTACAACTCTCCAAAACAAGAATTTGATCCGCTAATCTCTCGAAACTCACCCGAGGCCTTCAGGACCTCAACCATACATGTCAACACATCCCATAATATCATTCAAACTTGTTCCAACCTTCGGAACACTCAAAACAACATCAAAATATCAAATTACCCTCGGATTCAAGCCTAAGAACTTAGAAACTTCCAAATTCCGCAAACGATCAAAATGTCTATCAAACCTCGTCCGAATGACCTGAAATTTTTCACACACGTCACAAATGACATAATGGACCTACTCCAATTTCCAGAATTCCATTCCGACCTCGATATCAAAATTTTCACTATCAACCGGAAAACGCCAAAATTCCAATTTCGCCAATTTAGGCCTAAATCTACCACGGACCACCAAAATATATTTCGATCACGCTCTTAAGTCCCAAATCACCTAACGAAGCTATCCCAACCATAAAAACCAAATTCTAAAAGTGTTTACTCATAAGTCAACTTTCAGTTGACTTTTCCAACTAACTGGCCAACTTGAGAGACTAAGTTTCTCATATCACTCCAAAACTACTCCGAACCCGAACCAACCAATGTGATACGTTGAAATGAAGTTGAACAACACATAAAGAAGCAGAAATGGGGAAAACGGAGAGGTAACTCATGAAACGACCGGCCAAGTCGTTATAACAATAGAAACGGCACGATATCACCCTTCGTTCATTAACTCTCTCATAATCATGGCACGGCATCACCCTTCGTGTATTATCAATATTAGATTATGGAACAACATCACCCTTCGTGCATTGACACTCATAGAATATGGCACGTCATCACCCTTCGTGCGTTATCACTCACTCACAAAACTTTGCATGGCATCACCTTTGTGATTTACACTCTTCCTCGCCCATACAGCAGAAACAATAATAATCCACCAAGGGAATTATCAATAAACAACCTCGTTTCAACATTTAGCTTCACAATATGATTCTCAACTTGGGTCAATACTCAACAAATATCCAGTACCAGGAAAACATAATAAAACTTAGTTAATACGATGGATAACTAGTTTAAGCATGAACAGTACAGATAAAGAAACACAACGGTCACAAGTATAAGACTTACTTGCATGTATGACCCGACACCAACGTATAAATACTCTTTACCTCACCTATACGTCGTACTCAACAACTAAACATGTAGCAAATAAGGCAACAATACCTAATCCCTCAAGCTAAGGTTAGTCACAACACTTACCTCGATTCTACGACCAAAATCAAGCGTCAATTACCGCTTTACCTCTCGGTTCCACCTCCAATCCACTCATATCAAGTCCTAATTAACTTAATAATATCAATAATCTCTAAAGAATTCAATTCCAATGCATAATTACAAGTTTCCCAATTTTTTTTTCCAAAAAGTCAAAAATCGACATCGGGCCTGCTTGGTCAAAACTCGAAGTTCGGACCAATACCCGATTACCCATTCACCCCCGAGCCCGAATATACAATTAGTTTTGGAATCCGACCTCAATTTTAGCTCTAAATCCCCAAATTTTGATATTTCTAAATTCTACCCAAGACACCCAATTCCACAATGAAAAATCCTAGACTTTGTGATGAAATCTTGTAAAAAGATGAGATAGATTGAAAGAAATGAGTTAAGAATCATTTACCTATAATTTGGGGAAGAATTGGTCTTTGGAAAATCGCTTTTTGAAGTTTAGGGTTTGAAAATTTAAGAAATGAATCAATATCCCATCCAAAATCATTTTTGAACAGTTGTAGATATCGCATTTGCGATCAGGGGTTCGCAAATGCGAAGAATGTCCAGGACCTGCTTTCATTGCAAATGTGAATACTTGTTCGTAATTGCGACCAGTTCCTATCGCAAATGCGATCCTGAGCTTTGCAATTGCGAAGGTTCCCTCCCATCCCCACTGATCGCAAATGCTAACTTTCTTCGCAAATGCGATATGTGAAGCCTGCAGACCTGAAACATACCAGAAATTTTCTTAAGTTTCAAAACACTCTATAGCCTATTCAAAACTCACCCGAGCCCTCGGGGATCCAAACCAACCATGCACACAAGTCTTAAAACATCATACAAACTTGCTCGTATGATCAAATCGCCAAAATAACACCTAAAACTATGAATTCAACACCAAAATACATGAAATTTTCAAGATAGTTTCAAACTTCATATTTTCTCAACCAAAGGTCCGAATCACGTCAAATCACTTCCGTTTTTCACCAATTTCACAGATAAGGTTTAAATATTATACCGAACCTGTACCGGGCTTTGGAACCAAAATATGGGCCTGATACCAACAAGTTCAAACAGTATTTAATTTTCATAAACTAGTATATTTCTAGTTTAATAATTTTCTTCAAAAATTCATTTATTGGGCTAGGGACCTCAGAATTCAATTTCGGGCATGCGCCCAAGTCCCATATTTTACTATGAACCCTCCGGGACCATCAAATCATAGGTTCGGGTCCGTTTACTTAAAATGTTCACCGAAGTCAACTTAAATCAATTTTAAAGGAAAAACTCAATATTTTTCTCAAATTTTCTTATAGGGCTTTTCGGAAGCACGGTCGGACTGCACATGCAAATAGATGAGAAAGAAAATGAGGTTTTCAAGGCCTCGGAATATGGAATCAGATTCTAAAACGAAAGATGACCCTTTGGGTCATCACATTCTCCACCACTAAAAAAACCGTTCATCCTCGAACGGACATAGAAAAGTACCTGAGTCGGTGAAAAGAAGGGGATATCTGCTCATCATATCGGACTCGGACTCCCAAGTAGCTGCCTCAACAGGATGACCTCTCCACTGCACATGAACTGAAGGGTAACTCTTTGATCTCAACTAACGAACCTGCCTATGTAAAATGTCTACCGGCTCCTCCTCGTAGGTCAAAGCCTTGTCCAGCTAGACACTGCTGAAATCTAATATGTGGGATGGATCGCTGTGATACTTCTGAAGAATAGACACATGAAACACTGGATGCAGAACTAATAAACTTGGCGGCAACACAAGTCTGTAAGCCACCTCTCCCACTCGATCAAGGATCTCAAAATGCCCGATAAACCTAGGGCTTAGCTTGCCCTTTTTCCCAAATCTCATTACGCCCTTCATGGGCGACTCCCGAAGCAACACTTGCTCTCCGACCATGAATGCCACATCACGAACCTTACGGTCGGCATAACTCTTTTGCTTGGACTGAGTTGTACGAAGTCTATACTGAATGACCTTAACCTTATCCAAGGCATCCTGCACTAAATTTATACCCAATAACCGAGCCTCTCCCGGCTCAAACCATCCAACCAGCAACCGAAAGCGCCTACTATATAATGCCTCATAGGGGCCATCTGGATGCTCGACTGACAGCTGTTTTTGTAGGCAATCTCCGCTAATGGAAAGAACTGATCCCAAGAACCTCCAAAGGCAATAACATAGGCACGGAACATATCCTCCAAAATCTAAATAGTACGCTCGAACTGTCTGTCCGTCTGAGGATGAAATGTTGTGCTCAACTCGACCTGCGTACCCAACTCACGTTGTACTGCCCACCAGAAATGTGAGGTAAACTACGTACTTTGATCAGAAATGATAGACATGGGCACACCATGGAGACGAACGATCTTACGGATATAAATCTCTGTCAATCGCACAAAAGAATAGGAAACTACCACAGGAATGAAACACACTGACTTGGTCAGCCCATCCACAATAACCCATACTGCATCAAACTTCCTCTGAGTCCTTGGGAGTCCAACAAAGAAATCCATAGTTATGCGCTCCCACTTCCACTCAAGAATCTCAATCTTCTGAAGCAAACCACCAGGTCTTTGATGCTCGTACTTTACCTGCCAACAATTCAAACACCGAGCTACATATGCAAAGATATCCTTATTCATCCTCATCCACCAATAATGTTGCCGCAAGTCCTGATACATCTTGGTGTCGCCTGGATGAATAGAGTATCGGCAAAAATGGGCCTCCTCTAGAATCAACTCACAAAGTCCCTCCACATTGGGCATACAAATACGACCCTGCATCCTCAAAACTCCATCATCTCCAACTGTAACATGTTTGGCATCTTCGTAACGCACAGTGTCCCTAAGGACAAGCAAATAAGGGTCATCATACTGTCGATCTCTGATACACTAAAATAATGAAGACCGAGTGATTGTACAAGCTAGAACACAGCTGGGCTCCGAAACATCCAACCTCATGAGCTGATTGGCCAAAGCCTGAACATCCAAAACAAGTGATCTCTCACCGGCTGGAATATATGCAAGGCTACCCATACTAGCCGACTTCCTACTCAAAGCATCGGCCACAACATTGGCCTTCCCAGGATGATACAAAATGGTGATATCATAGCCTTTCAATAGCTCCAACCACCTTCTCTGCCTCAAATATATCTCTTTCTGCTTGAACAAGTATTGCAAACTCTTGTGATCCATGAACACCTCACACGACACACCATATAAATAATGCCTCCAAATCTTCAGCGCGTGAACAATGGCTGCTAACTCCAAATCATGAACCGAATAGTTCTTCTCATGAATATTCAACTGCCGCAAAACATATGCAATAATCTTTCCATTCTGCATCAACACCGCACCAAGTCTAATACGAGATGCGTCACAATATACTGTATATGGCCCTGAACCTGTGGGCAACACCAACACCGATACTGAAGTCAAAGTTGTCTTGTAGCTTATGAAAGCTCACCTCACACTCGTCCGACCACCTAAATGGGGCAGTCTTCTGGGTCAACCTGGTCATCAGAGCTGCTATGGATTAAAACCCCTCCACAAACCGATGGTAGTAACCCGCCAAGCCCAAGAAACTCCGGATTTCTATAGCTGATGTGGGTCTAGGCAAATTCTTGACTGCCTTAATCTTCTTAGGATCCACCTGAATACCCTCTGCCGATACAACATGACCCAAGAAAGCAACTGAACTTAGCCAAAACTCACATTTCGAAAACTTAGCATATAGCTGGCTGTCTCTCAAAGTCTAAAAAACGGTCTGAAGATACTACTCGTGCTCCTCCCGGCTGCGGGACTATATCAAGATATCATCAATGAAGACAATCACAAAGGAATCCAATTAGGGCATGAACACTCGGTTCATCAAATCCATGAATGTTGCTGGGGAATCTGTCAACCCAAATAACATCACAAGAAACTCATAATGCCCGTACCGAGTCCGAAAAGTTGTCTTAGGGACATCGGATGCCCTAATCCTCAACTGATGGTAGCCAAACCTCAAATCAATCTTCAAAAACACCTTGGAACCCTGAAGCTAATCAAATAAATCATCAATCCTTGGAAATAGATACTTGTTCTTGATGGTGACTTTGTTCAACTGCCAATAATCTATTCACATTCGCATCGATCCATCCTTTTTCTTTACAAACAACACTGGCGCACCCCAAGGCGAGACACTAGGCCTAATGAAGTCCTTATCAAGCAAATCTTGCAGCTGCTCCTTTAATTCTTTCAACTCTGGCAGGGCCATACGATATGGTGGAATAGAAATGGGCTGAGTGCCCGGAACCAAATCAATGCAAAAGTTAAAATATCCCTATCGGGTGGCATCCTCGGTAGGTCTGCAAGAAATACCTTTGGAAACTCACGAAAAACTGGTACGGAATCCATGGAAGGAACCTCTACACTGGAATCGCGAACATAAGCCAAACACCCATTCTCGACCATACGCCGAGCCTTCATATAAGAAATGACCCTACTAGTAGAATGACCAGGAGTCCCTCTCCACTCCAATCGAGGAAACCTCGGCAAGGCTAAAGTCACGGTCTTGGCGTGACAGTCCAGTATAGCATGATAAGGTGACAGCCAAACCATCCCTAAAATGACATCAAAATCGACCATATCAAGAAGTAGGAGATCTACACGGGTCTCAAGACCTCCAATAATAACCACACACGAGCGATAGACACGATCTATAATAATAGAATCACCCAGCGGTGTTGACACATATACAGGGGCACTCAAAGAATCATGAGGCACAACCAGATATGTAGCAAAATAAGATGACACATAGGAGTTTGTAGAACCTGGATCAAATAGAACTGAAGCATCTCTACTACAAACTGAAATCGTACTTATGATAACGGCATCGGATGCCTTAGCCTCGAGCCTAGCTAGGAAAGCATAACATCGGGGTTGGGCCTCACCACTTTGAACTGCATCTCTGGGACAGCCTCCTACTGGCTGACCTCTACCTCTAGCTGTCTGACCTCCACCTCTAATACCTCGACCACCACCTCTATCTGCCAGACCCCTACCTCGGGCTGGCTGAGCAGGCGGTGGAACACCTGGTGTGGGAACCATGGCGCAAGAACCCTGATGCTGAGAACTGCTCGATGCTCGAGGGAAAAATCTAGCAATGTGCCTCAGATCGCCATAAGTATAACAAGACCTCGGCTGCTGAGACTGCTGACCCTGAAACTGACCCTGACGGCCTGCATAACCACCCTGAAAACTATGGAGCGGAGGTGCACTGATAGGAGCTGGTGGTGCACTGTAGGGTAACTGGTCAGAATATTGCATGTGAGAGCCACGACTACCTAAAGCACCGTGAGAAGCCTGAATTGCTGAATGAAATAGCCTGGGAGGATGGCCTCTACCAAAAGAATCCCTACCTCCAAACGAGGCACCACTGAGCCTACCAGAATGACGAGGCCTCTTGTCAGACCCCTGACCGCTACCCTGAGTTAGAACCATCTCTACCCGCCTGGCCACATTGGCCGCATCCTGAAAATAAATCTCGCTCTCTGTTTCCTTAGCCATCTGCAATCTAATAGGCTGAGCGAGTCCCTCAATAAACCTCCTCACTCTCTCTATCTCTCTCTCTCTCTCTCTCTCTCGGTGGGGATTATAAGAAGAGAAGGACGAGCCAAATCAACAAACCTAGTCTCATACTGAGTGACAGTCATAGAACCCTACTGAAAATGCTCGAACCGCCAACAGTAGTCCTCTCTCTGATTGATAGGAAGGAACTTCTCGAGAAATAGCTCAGAGAACTGGTCCCAAGTCATGGCAGGCAACCCAGCCGGTCTAGTCAACACAAAATCATTCCACCATCTCTTGGCGGACCCTATCATCTGGAATACAGCAATGTCAATCTCATTGGTCTCTACTATCCCTATGTTCCGCAACACCTCATGGCAGCGGTCAAGATAATCCTGGGGGTCCTCAGATGCTGCCCCACTATAATGAACCGGGAAAAACTTGGTGAACTTATCCAACCTCAACAAAGCCTCAGAAGACATAGATGATCCACCAGCGGCCTGAGCCGCAACAACTGGTTGAGCTACTCCTACTGGCTTAGTTGCTGGAGTCTGGAATTGAGGAGCCATTTGCTCCATAGTGTGGGTAGCGGGAGTCCGGGATCCTCCCCCATCTTAAGAGACGGTTGGTGCTACAGGGAACGTGCTAGTCTAAGCTACGCTCTCCATAAGGCCCACTAGACGGACCAAAGCATCTTGAAGTACAGGGGTAGCGATGAACTCATCAGGAACCTGAGTTGGCCCTGCCGGAACGGTATGAGCCGAAATCTCATCATTATACTCCACCTGAGGCTCTGCTACTTGTGCTGCTACTCGGGCTCTAGGCTGAGCCTTTCCTCTACTTCGGCCTCTAGAACGGCCTCAGCCTCGTCCTCTGCCCCTCGTAGAAGCTACCGCTGGGGGCTCAGGTTGCTGATCAGCTGATGAAGCGGTACATGTTCTCGCCATCTACGAAAGGACAAAATAGAAGTTCAATTAGCATGAGAAATCAAATCACATGATAGAGAAGAATAGATGTGAAGTTATTCTTAAACTCTGTAGCTTCTAGGGGATAAGCACAGACGTCTCTGTACCAATCCCTAAGACTCTACCTAGCTTGTTCGTGAATTGTAAGACCTAGGCAACCTAGTGCTCTGATACCAACTTGTCACGACCCAGATTTCCCACCGTCGGGATCGTAATGGCGCCTAACTCTTAGAATGATAGGCAAGCCAACGGATACAATTCTAACACATTAATCATTAACCAAAATAGTAATTAACAATAACTTAAACTAAACAAATATGAAGTGTGGAAATCTTATAACAATTTAAAACACTAATACATAACTACCCAAGAGATCTGGTGTCACAATCCACGGACTTCTAAGAATTTTCTACAAATACTGGTTTAAAAGAAATACATATGTTCTCGAAATGAAAAGAGACAGGAAATGTAAGATAGAGGGAAGGGGACTCCAGGGTCTGTGAATGCCGGCAGATCTACTTTGGGTCTCCTGTGGACTGAAGGCAGCAACCCAAACTCTATTCATGAGGTCCGGCACCAAAATCTGCACATAAAGTACAGAGTGCAGTATCAATATAACCGACCCCATGTACTGGTAAGTATCGAGCATAACCTTGGCGAAGTAGTGACGAGGCTAGGACATGACAACAATATAAACATGCGCAGTTAAATCATATACGAGAGAATAATAATAACAGAAATTTAACAATAAATGACGGGATGGGGAAACCTGCTGAGGGGAATATCGTGCTTTGAACCAACAGAAATAATAACATAGCAGCATGTGCACGGCATCACCCTTCGTGTTTTTACTATTGTCCTTACCATAAGAAATAACAGAAACGGCACGACATCACCCTTCGTGCATTAACTCTCTTATAATCATGGCACGGCATCACCCTTCATGCATTATCAATATCAGATTACGGTACGACATCACCCTTCGTGCATTAACACTCACATAATATGGCACGGCATCACCCTTCGTGCTTTATCACTCACTCACAAAACTTTGCACGACATCACCCTTCATGTTTTACACTCTTCCTCACCCAAACAGCAGAAACAATAACAATCCAACAAGGGAATTATCAATAAACAACCTCGTTTCAAAATTTAGCTTCACAATATGATTCTCAACTTGAGTCAATACTCAACAAATATCCAATACCAGGAAAATATAATAAAACTTGTTTAACACGATGGATAACCAGTTTAAGCATGAATAGTACGGATAAAGAAATACAACGATCATAAGTATAAGATTCACTTGCATGTATGACCCGACAACAATGTATAGATACTCGTCACCTCACCTATACGTCATACTCAACAACTAAACATGTAGAAAATAAGGCAACAATACCTAATCCCTCAAGCTAAGGTTAGCCACAACACTTACCTCGATTTCATGGCCTAAATCAAGCCTCAATTACCGCTTTACCTCTCTGTTCCACCTCCAATTCACTCGTATATAGTCATAATTAACTTAATAATATCAATAATCGCTAAAGAAGTCAATTCCAATGCATAATTACAAGTTTCCCAACATTTTTCTCCCAAAAGTCAAAATCGATCCCGGGCCCGCTTGGTCATAACTCGAAGTCCGGACCAAAATCCGATTACCCATTCACCCCCGAGCCCGGATGTACAATTAGTTTTGGAATCCGACCTCAATTTGAGGTCTAAATCCCCAAATTTTAAAATTCCTAAATTCTACCCAAGAGCACCCAATTCCACCATAAAAACCCCTAGATTTTGCGATGAAATCTTGTAAAAAGATGAGATAGATTGAAAGAAATGAGTTAAGAATCATTTTACCTATGATTTGGGGAAGAATTGGTCTTTGAAAATCGCCTTTTGAAGTTTAGGGTTTAATAATTTGAGAAATGAATCAAAAATCCCGTCCAAAATCGTTTGTGAACAGTTGTAGATATTGCATTTGCGATTAGAGGTTCGCAAATGCGAACCCCGCAAATGCGAACATTTCATCGCAAATGCGAAGAATGTCCAGGACTTGCTTTCATCGCAAATGCAAATACTTGTTCGCAGTTGTGACCTGTTCCTATCGCAAATGCGATCCTGAGCTTTGCAATTGCGAAGGTCCCTTCCCAGCCCCACTAATCGCAAATGCGAGCTTTCTTCGCAAATGCGATGCTCGCATTTGCGAGCCAGGCTTCGCATTTGCAGACCTGAAACATACCCGAAATTTTCTTAAGTTTCAAAATACTCTGTAGCCTATTCAAAACTCACTCGAACTTGCTTGTGCGATCAAAAGCGCCAAAATAACACCTAGAACTATGAATTCAACACCAAAACACATGAAATTTTCAAGATAGTTTTAAACTTCCTATTTTCTCAACCAAAGGTCCGAATCACGTCAAATCACTTCCGTTTTTCATCAAATTTTACAAATAAGGTTTAAATATTCTAACTGACCTGTACCGGGCTCCGGAACCAAAATACGGGCCCGATACCAAAAAGTTCAAACATTATTCAATTTCCAGAAACTATTATATTTTCAGTTTAATAATTTTCTTCAAAAATTCATTTCTCGGGCTAGGGACCTCAGAATTCAATTTCGGGCATACGCCCAAGTCCCATATTTTATTACGTACCCTCCGGGACCGTTAAATCACGGGTCCGAGTCCGTTTACTTAAAATATTGACCGAAGTCAACTTAAATCAATAACTATTATTAGTTATTTTGAATGGTTTATGATTGTTTGTGAGGATTTAGGCGTTAGCTACGGCGCCGCGAGGGATCTGCGGTTTTTCTCGAGAATTAATTTGCCTATTAAACCTAGTTTTAACCAATAAACCATTTTATAATATCATCTTTCAAGGAAAAACTGTTCAGAATAATTACTTTCCATGTATTAAGAATTAATGATGTCCCCTTCAGAAGAGCAATTTTATGGGATGTCTCCGAAGGGGCCCTTCAAAATGGGCAAAGTGCACAAATAGTCGATTTTGGAATCACCATTTAAGCCAAATCATAATGTATAAAATTTTATAAATTTAGCCACTTTAGAATTAATTTAGTTAAAAAATTGTTCTGAAATTTGATAGCAATTCCAACATTTTTATTTGAAGTTTGGTTTGCAAAGGCCCATTTTTCGGTATTTTTTCCTGAAGTTTGGCTTGCCAAGGTCAAACTTGCAACAATTTGTTCTGAATTTCATACACTTATGTATAAACTTTCGACATTTTTGTAAACTTCAGGAATGAGTGAAGTTCAAGTTAATAAATTTATGCTCAGAAATAATAATTTGTTCTTCGAATTTTAACAATTCAATTCAACGCTCAAATTTACTTCAAATAAACTCAAATTTGCTCTTAAAAAAATATAGAGCAAACATCAATCAATTATCAAAATAATAACAAATTAAAGAAACCCATTTTATTATCTTCAAGCTTTTCTTAAAGCCTTCAATGGTGATTAATTACTCCATTAGGTCTTATATATAAGAGCTCTTGGAAGAAGAAAATAAGCTTTTCCAATAACACTCACAACACCCACTTAATTTAAACTCATCTTCATATTTAAAATTCAAGAGTCACTTCCTCAAGTTTGAAACAATGGTAATTTTAATTCTGAAAATCCTTAACGGGCTACAAATGCAAATTTTTTAAAAAGATGGCTACGCCTTAAATGATACGTACAAATAGGCTGCCTAGCGAAAATTAGGTGAAATACACAAATAGCCCTCAAAGTGGATAGTGTCAAATTTTTATCCTGCTTGCCACATGAGTAGAACTTCAAATTTAATAAATATTGCCTCTCGCTTGCCCCATGGGCATTACTTTTAATTTTTGACCTTCTATGGGGCAAGCGGAGGTCAAAAATTAAAGAACATCCAAAAAGTGTCATATTTCTGTAATTTCTTGGCGAAATTTCATAATAGCAATTGGGCCTTTAATAATCGGATCGGGCTAAAAAAAAATACAATGGGTCGCAAACAAGGCCTTATGGTTGAGTATTTTCAATACAAAAATTGGCATCCTATAACAACACATAACAGGAATTGGCAATGTTTTAGCCTTATATTAGATTTGGCAAAGATAACCCCAAACAATTTGCATTATATAGCCAAATCTTAAAAAAAACACTCTTTTATATTCTCTAAAAAATAGCTACACGCTTATTTTGGCTTCCCTCCCCCTTTCTCTCTTTGTATTTCTTTTTCTATCTCTTTTCTTTTGCTCTCATAGTTTAGCAAAAAATCTTGCAAATTATTCTAAAAAAATCAGTGTGATGAAAAGGTAAGGTTGATCTCAAATCAGAGAAAATCAGAAGCAAAAACTAAGAGCGGAAAAATATATTTCAACTTTGTTTTTCTTCTCTTTTCCTTTTTTTGGTTGGATTGAATGAGTGGGTGCGATTGAAATTGGTTGAAAAATACCTAAACGAGGCTATATACAAAATTTGAGCAAGATTAGCAAAAATTAAGAGAGAAAAAATATATTTCAACTTTGTTTTTCTTCTCTCTTCCTTTTTGGTTGGATTGAATGAGTGTGTGTGATTGAAATTGGATGAAAATACCTAAACGAGGCTATATACAAAATTTGAGCAAGATTAGAAGTGATTTGGACTGGTTTCATGTAAACAAATCGGACCTAAAAATCCAACTGCGACATGTGTATATCACGTTGCATATCGTGTACATCAGTGTATATCACACACAAGTTTTTAAGGACGTCTGTGTATATCACTTTGTATATCATATATACAACACAATTTTCTATGGACGCCCATGTATATCACATTGTATATCGTATATATAACACAAAATTTCATGGATATACACAGATACACATAATATACATGAAATATCACTGATGTACATAGAGATATACACGGGTTACAATAGGGGATACACATGTGGAGTCATCTTGAACTTGAGTTTTCAATTTGAAATGTGTTATATAAAGAAGAAAATAAAATTTTAATAAATATTTTTGATATACACATTATTATTATGTTATATACAGTGTTATACAAATAATATAATTATTAATTATTGATCAAAAAAGAAAAATAAATTTTTGTTATAGCATGTTTAAGCAAGTTCTAAAATATAAAAATAATATATAAAATTTGAGCAAGATTAGCAAAAATTAAGAGAGAAAAAATATATTTCAACTTTGTTTTTCTTCTCTCTTCCTTTTTGGTTGGATTGAATGAGTGTGTGCGATTGAAATTGGATGAAAATACCTAAACGAAGCTATATACAAAATTTGGGCAAGATTATAAGTGATTTAGACTGGTTTCAGGTAAAAAAATCAGACCTAAAAATCCAACTGCGACATGTGTATATCACGTTGTATATCCTATATACAACACAGTTTTCTATGGACGCCCATGTATATCACATTGTATATCGTTATATTACACAAATTTTTATGGATATATACATATTACACATAATATACATGAGATATCACTGATATACATTGGGATATACACGGGTTACAATAGGGGATACACATGTGGAGTCATCTTAAACTTGAGTTTTCAATTTGAAATGTGTTATACAAAGAAAGAAAATAAAATTTTAATAAATATTTTTGATATATACATTATTATTATGTTATACACAGTGATATACAAATAATATAATTATTAATTGTTGATCAAAAATGAAAAATAAATTTTTGATATAGCATGTTTAAGCAAGTTCTAAAATATAAATATAATTGTGGGAGTAAATAATATTTCGGTATACAAAGAAAATTAATTTTTGATATACATAAAGAAGAAAAATAAACTTATGATATGTATTTTGGTATACACATGTCCGATGTGCTATACACTGTGATATACAAATAATATAATATTTTTATTGTGATATACATTAATATCAAGGCAGCAATAACTATATATATAATTTTATATTATTGATATACAAAGAATAATATTATTTATATACAAAGAATGAAAATAAAATTTTAATATACATGTTGATATAGACAAAGAAGAAGAAAAAAGTTGTGATATACATATTATTATTGTGATATACATTTATTGGCTATTTGACGTCAATATCTATTACTAGAGCTATTTTTTTGCCAATTATATGAATATATTGTTATGCCATGCCAAAACCCCTCAGTTTTGTTTCTTCTATAAAACTGATAAGGAAAATGTCAAAGCTCAATATTTATTAAAGAATAATTTCACTCAGTTAATCTTTCAATAACTCTGAAAAGCCAAATTGGAAATTTTAATAAAATGAATGGAATAACATAAATACATCAATGATGGTATGCACAAAGCAATCAAAATTGATTGATCCAAAAAGAAATATAATAACTATCTAAACCCGAAAAAGGAAAAAAAAATAAGGATTATAATATTTCACTAAGCAATTATCTCATCCATATGACATTCCCTGAGTTTAATCTTTGCCTTGTTTGTTCCAATGTTGTGTGTCACATCACAACACTCGCATCTATCCATCTGAAATAAAAAAATAAAAAGTAGAGCATTAAATATTTTATTTTTTAAATTTTGTAGTTTTACCATACCTAATTGCTCAGATGGTCATCATTCCCGCCTACAACTGTAGTGTCATGAGTTCGAGTCACCAAAGGTGCAATAACTCTAACAAAGGGGAGGGGAATAATTAAAAAAAAAAAGTAAAAGTTTTACAAGAGTTTGTATGGTTTGGATCGTACAAATATATGTATATTTGCATTTAAGTTGACATAACAAGGCAATCTATAAAATCTTTTGATACAAAAGTAAACGCAAACATTGTATCTCAATATGATTTAGAATATATATTATGAGTGACATTTAACTAGTTATAGTAGGTTATTATTCAAACTTTTTAAAATGATTTTATTAGGTATTTTAGTGCGTCAACTTAACCTGATAATGTAAAGAATTAGTGCAAAAAAACTTAAACTATTTCAAATTAAACAGATGATAAAGAACTTACATCTATTCGCTTTCTTCTTGAGGAGTAAACTTCAATCTGGGAGATCTGATCTGCAGAATGGCTACCACTGTATGAACAAGCTGGCAATCCTCGAGGCAATGACCGCGAAAACATAGTAAGAATTTCATTTTTCGTCGATTTCTCTGCAGATTCTAGGAAAAAAACATGAGGAGCTTGACATGAATCATTTGTAGGCAACCTTGTATTTAACAAGTAATATGGAGGATCTTTAGGTGTAACTCCCCATGGTTTAAATGTTTCAATAGGGATTTGTAAATGGCTCCTAGGCAAAATGTTCTCATAAATATGTATTGAGTAACCCCATGATATAGAAAATGACCAGTTATTCGGCCTGTTGTAGCAGATAACTTGTTGTAACATGCGAGATTGATCGAATTTTGCCGCATTCATAAGGTGGTGTACAGATTGAAGTCTTTCCATTGAAGGAAAGATGGGGTTTGCAGCATCTAGATGGTGAAGAGACATCAATGGAGCTTTTGGATGGGATGATAACAAACCCGATATATCACCGCGCAAATCTATCTACAAGTAGAGATAAATATATAAATTTAGAGTCAGTAAATTCAGAACGAATATAGTCTATATCGGCTAAGACTAGAAAATATCCAACTATTTGGCCATAAATAATATTTTAGTGTTTGCATATACTAGCTTAAAAAAAAAAGCAGCACAGTGCATTAAGCTCCCGTTATGCGTGGGGTCCAGGGAAGGGTTGGACCACAATGGTCTATTATATACGTGGGGTTCGGTATATAGTTGCGGACCCAGGATCTTGTGCAAGCGGGTTCAATCTTAGAAGTACATAACTTTAATCGTAAAATAGTAGTTGTCAAGTGGGTTCAAATAAAATATTTATACAAAATTTATGCAACTTTAATCATAATTTATACATATACACAGTATTATTTTTTTATGAAGCGGGTTCAGTTGAACCCGCTTGCCACCACGTGCGTCCACCACTGCTAGTATAGACTACAAGAGTGTAATCCATACCAGCTAAGCCTAGATTATATCTAACCATTTGGCCATAAATAATATTTTAGTGTTTGCAAATACTAGCTCCCGCTATGCGTGGAATCCGTGGAAGGATCGAACCATAAGGGTCTATTATACACAGCCTTACCCTGCATTTCTGCAAGAGGCTGTTTCCACGGCTCGAACAAGTGACCTACCTCCTGGTTACATGGCAGCAACTTTACCGGTTACACAAAGGCTCCCCTTATACTAGTTTGGCAATTAATCAATATTTTTGTGATAATAATAACTTTAGTATTTGAGAAAGAAAATTTACCTGGTGGCTACCTTTAAGAGGAGTAAGATTGACACCAACATCAGATATGCAAACCATAGTAATTTGATCAGCAGATCTCAAGAATGGATATCTCCTCAAACAACTTTCAATATACTTAGACATTGCTTTTGCCAATGGATAACTCAAAATAAATCCAGCTCCACCAAAAGCTTGATTAAATGAGTACCAATAATTCGATAAAAGATACTCTGATTGACCCCCCAAATAGTAATATTTCGTGTGATCATATTGCCCAAGAACATCAACCATATTATCCACAAAAAACACTGAATCGTCATCCCCCATTACCACCCACCTCACCCCTTCATGTTCCTCTCTAAACACCTCCATTATTCCATGTACCATTCGTGCCATAGTTGGCGCGACATGGTTAGTTTCTTGGATTAATTTTGTTATGTTATCGGATACTCTATAAGGCGGGGAAGACGAGGACCATGGAAAAAGATCATCGCCCGTTGGAGCTACATCAAGAAAGAGATAACCGCGCGTTTTATTTGGTCTCCACCATGATTCAATATATTCTTTTCTATAATGCCATGCTTCTTCAGAACCAAGAAGTCCAAATAGTAAATGGCTAAGGTTTGTAGGGTTAGAATCATGACCAAATTGTGAGGTTTTAGATCTTGAGGAATATAAGAGATCAGAAGATGAACAATTGGAATCATTGAAAAGGAAAATTGAAGCAAAGTAAAGAATAACACCTGAAATCAGCACCACTCTGCAAAGAATAGCAAGAAATAACTTGTCAAATGAAACTCTAAGTTTTTCTTTGATTGTATTTAAGAAATTTGAAGCAAATGCAGATGACATTGTTTGGTTTGTTTGAGCAAAAGCAAGAAGGAACTTTTATATCTGTAGCTTAGTCCAAAATGCAAAGTAGTAATAAATTGAAGAATTAGCCTAAATAGTCGTTCACTTAATCTATTAGATTAAAAATAGTCGCCGAATGTATAATATATGAATAATATGTGTGTAACGGTTTAATATACAATTTATGCAAACCGACTAAAAAAAAAGTAAACAGTAAATTTGATCAGCTATTTGTGTAACAATAAATTTCTTCTGTGTTCAAAGTATTATTGACTGACAGGTATATTTGTCATGTTGCAAAGAATCAATCAGTTTCTTTAGTGTGTTTGAAGTATTTTATTGACTAATCATGTGACAATTAAGATTAAATAATTAATTAAGATTTTTGTTGGTTTAAGTCCTTCAAGAGCACACCTATGGAATAGCCTATTAATTGTGGCTGCTAATCTCACCCTGATTTACTATTTTTTATTTATTTTTATAATGGTGGTATAAGGGCAGTTTGCGCACACCTTTATATTTTACTGGATACTTACTGTCTCTTATCGGCACAAATATCATATAACTTTGAGCACAAAAGCTTAGGCAAATAGAAAAAAATCAAGTACTGGGTGGCCCTAATTTACTACTAATGAAAAGAAATATTCCATTTGTTCAATTTTGTATAATACTCTTTCTCTGGTTCGTCTCTATAAAGAATGACACCTTTATATATTTAGAAACTCTTTAAATTTAAACTCCTACTTTATCCTTAATGACATGCTCTACAGTCATAAAAATGGCATGGCATGTCAAAAAACCACAAGTTCTAAGAAAAATTTTGGTACGTGCAAAGAGTTTATCCTTTTTTCTGAAACTTCCTATTCAGTCAAACATCGAATTTATCTTGAATCGAGATTTTTTGGTTCAAATTTATCCCAGTTTACCGAGGGAGCAACCCCATTTTTCACCTTGAATTGGTCAAAATATGTGGTTCTATAAATTAAAAGGAGGAACCACATAACAATATAAGAGAAATCATTTTCATACAGATTCAATAGTCATCAAGTTGAGGCTAAATTCCAATTCTAGTTTTTGTTAGTATTGCCCTAAGAAAAAAGGGGAGGGGCAGCCTGGTGCGGGGAGGGGCAGCATGGTGCACTAAACTCCCGCCATATGTGGGATCCAGAGAAGGGCTGGACCACAAGGGTCTATTGTACACCGTCTTACTCTAAGAAAAAGAGAAGAAAATCATAAAGCTTTAAAAAGAGAGGGAGTAACCGGACAGGGGAAGAAGCGATATAATGGAGCCAACGATCTTCAGAACAGATGATTTCAATGCATTGTTCGAAGCCATGATATTAATCCATCATTTTCTTCAACTTTCTGAACTTTAGAGCAAGAAAAAATAAATTGAAGAAAGAAAAAAAAAAAGATTAAATTTTGCACATAATGAAGAAGAATATGACACAAATCGTTAACTCAGTCAAGAGTTTGTTATGGAAATCCAAGGATGTACCTTAGTAATCGTGTGGTTAGCACTAGAGGCGGATCTAATATCCTATAAATTAAAGAGATAATAGCAAATTTTGTCGCTTAATAGTCGATAAAATTCTGATTTTTGTTCTTGTAATATATGATTAATAAGTTCGTTTAAAATGTGTGTTCTTGGTCATGTTATTATATTTAGACTATTTTGGTTAGAACTTTTATTGCTTTTAAATATAGAGTAACAATACAACTGAACAAAAAAAAATACATTATCAACGCACATAAGTTAAAATGTACTCTATCCGTTCCAATTTATATGAACTTGTTTGACAGGACACGAAGTTTAAGAAAAAGTGAAGACTTTTTGAATTTGTGGTCCTAAACAAGTCAAAATGAGGTCTAGAGTAGTTATAAAGCTTCTCATTAAAGGTAGAATTGAAAGTTTAAGCTAAATCGTTTTCAAATTTAGAAAATGGTCATTCTTTTTGGAACGGACCAAAAAGAAAATAGGTTCAGGTAAACTGGAATGGGGGAGTAGGATATTATCCTAATGGCATCTTGGTTGTTCAAAACGTCAAGTTGATGAATGTTTCAAGTAGGGTCTCCTTAGGTCGCTAGGTGGGAGTTTAGTGTATTTAATCTGAGAAAATATGCCCAAGGATATGATATTTAGTATTTACTCTCCTAGCAAACTTATAGCCCGTTTGGCCAAGTTGCAAAAATTTGCTTATTTTGAGAAATATTTTTTTTTAAAAGTGTTTTTCTTAAAAGTACTTTTGGTGAGAAGCAGTTTGTGTTTGGCTAATTAATTTGAAAAGCACTTCTGAGTAGCAATTAGTGTTTGGCCAAGCTTTAAAAAACTGTTTCTAAGTGTATTTTTCTCAAAAGTGCTTCTCAAAAAGTGCTTTTGGAGAGAACCTACTTTTTTCTGCTTCTCCAAAACTGCTTTTGCTTTTCCTCAAAAACACTTTTTTCTTTCCATAAGCTTGGCCAAACACCAAAAGTGTTTTTGGCCCAAAAAAACATTTTTGGCCAAAAATAAGCTTGCCAAAAATAAGCTTGGCCAAACAGGCTATTAAGCTATGTAACTTACGAAAGATACTAAAGAATTTATTTAGGTTTTCCAATGTGCCAAAGATTATGACGAAAAGTAATAAATAAACTGTATTCTATCGAATTATTGCAAGTTGCAAAAAAGGAATAATTTGGGATAAATAAAAAAATGCAGAATAAATTAGTGTAAGTTGTACATCTAGGTTGGCGTATTAAAGGCACCTCTTTCCTAACCACGGCGCAATATAAGGATCTGAGAATCCCTTCCCAAATCCCATTGTAATTAATTTAATACATGATTAACAGAAATTAATTAGGTTTGTAGCCTTGTGATGAACCAATTAGTCTCCGGTTCCCTTGTTATTATCTCAACTAACTCCCTTTCCAAAATTAGTAAAGAAAACAACCCAATGAGCATTAGGGGTGTCCAATCGAATCAGAAAAACCATACCAAATCGAAAAGTCAAATCAAACCGATTAAAAAAATTGATTATATTTGGTTTGATTTAGGTATTGAGTAAAAAAAATGAACCAAACCGACATATAAATATATAATTTTTATATATACTTTTAAGACTTTTATAGATTTTTCTTTAAAAAATATCAAGAAATATTTGTGATTTTCATATGGGATGTAATATTTAGTTAAATATAAAGTGCTCCATATTTATTAGATTTAAATAATGGATTGAATGATCACTTTTGTATTGGTGAAAATAAAACCATGACACGTGGAATATTAGTAAGTTGACGAAGCATGACGCGAGGAACAACAGTATAGCAACAAGTGGCACTCTCAATTAATTTAATTAAGAATGCAAGGAAGGTGCGGGAGAAACACCCATGAGACAGCACAGAGAAGAGGACCAGGCCTAACAGTTGTCAAAGAGGGGGCATGGACGAAATAAATAAAGGTTAAAATAAGGGAAGATACATGAACCAGAAGTAAATAAGGAAGGAGAATGTCACGATCCAAAATCCACTAATCGTGATGGCACCTAACCCAACCCGCTAGGTAAGCCAACTATACTATCTAATTCCAATAATAATCAATAAGATAGTTTAAACAAGAGAATTATCTAAATCTTATAAATTTTTCCCAAGGACTGATAGTACAAATCATGAGCTTCTAAGAATAGAGTTTACAAAGCTGAGATGAACTAAATACACCTTCTGTTTGAAAAGTACATAAACAGAGTTTTAAAATCTAAGGCTGCCAAGAACAAGAGGCAGCTGCAACGGGGCGCAGGTACATCTTTCAATCCAGTTTCTGTCGAACACAGCAACATCGGCATCTGAAATCTGCACGCAATGTGCAGGAAATGTAGTATGAATACAACCGACCCCATGTACTCAATAAGTAACAAACCTAATCTTAGGTTGAAAGTAGTGACGAGCTGAAACATAGGTCGGGTCCAACACCAATAACTAACAGCAGTTCATAGCAACTTAGAGCATATAAATAAGGAAGTAACTCAGAAATAAAATGCTCAGCTTTCTATCACAGTTTTTTCGAAAATAGTTTCGTTTTTCAAGAATATCAGTGAAAACTTAAATTCTCTACCGACATTGCCATAAAATATGAGATAGTTTGAAAACTGTAAATCTTTCTAAAAATCCTTTTCACAATAAATAAGATGTTTCATTTTCTTTCCAGATAGCAAGTATGAGATACCTCCTATGACCACATATCAATGCATGTAAAAGTCATGAATGACGTGATACCATACAACATGAGAAAAATGTGTCTCTATGCATGTATGTCATATATGCATGCCAATGCCATGTATCTTAGAGATGAATCATGTACTCACACTCTCAGAGTACGCAATCTTAATGTCTCACACTTTCCACTCATCATGATCAACCACTCGATATTGTATATGGCATATACGGCCCAGGAAAATCCATCCTAGAACATATACAACACTGATTATAAGTCATCCAGTACCGAGAAAAAAGGGCAGTCCAACCCTGTGGAGAAATCCATCTCCGGATATCAAGTACTTCTGACAAATCCATGTCCAGGGAAATTCATCCCTCAATAATATCATCCGCGCTCACTAGGGGTGTGTACAGACTTCGGAGGGGCTCTTTCAGTCCAAGCGCTATCATAAATCAGTATAACTGCTGCGGCGGGAAAGAAAATTAAGGAACCCGCAAATATTGAAAAAACTACAATTATTGTTAACCAAGGAAAATAATTCGTAGTAAAGACAAGATACACTTGGACCATAAAAACCCTTGCTCAAAATATTGTGATTTTCGAGCACAGGTTTGTCGGTAAAAAGAATTAAATGGATTCAAGTAGAGTTTTCTCGAACGTATCCCGATCCTATAACTATCACTCATAATCATGCTCTCGGCCTGACTCAGTCATCAATCTCTCCAGTCTCACCCACGGGCTCACAATGTCATGAAAGCTAATCCAGGACAATCATATGATGTATCAATAAATAACAACTGAGACTAATATATGATATGAATGCATAAATATGACTGAGTACAAAATATCAATGAAATCAGTGAGATGACAGCAAGCAACGACCGTTATGGGTCCTAACAATATCAACATAAAACCTAAACATGATATCTAGCATGATTGATAGTTCGGTTACTTTATCACATGGTGAAAATACAGATATCAACAAAGTAGTGCCACTATACGGTGCCATAGAAATAATGGAGTCACAATTCACAGGGTGCACGCTCACACGCCTGTCACCTAGCGTGTGTGCCACCTTAATACCGATCACACAACACGTAATTTGAGGTTTCATGCCCTCAACACTAAGTTTA
The DNA here is from genome assembly GCF_000393655.2 of Nicotiana sylvestris. Lineage (NCBI taxonomy): Eukaryota > Viridiplantae > Streptophyta > Magnoliopsida > Solanales > Solanaceae > Nicotiana > Nicotiana sylvestris. The sequence continues at coordinate 151,162,029 of NC_091067.1, forward strand.
GAAGATTTACTTATCTTGAACAAGCCAATTCCAACACCGAGCAAGCCAAGCGATGCTCCAAAAATGTCATCACGCACGTAGTGACCTCCGAACGGCTCACAACTATCCAAAACCAACTCAAATACATCAGATAAATCCCAAAAAATAATTACAAATGATAAAGATAGAATCCTACATCAAATCCCAAATTCGGCCAAAAATTATACGCGTACCCACACCTCAAAACCCGATAAAACTCATAAAATCCGACAACCATTCAATTATGAGTCCAACCATACAAGTTTTACTAAATTCCGACTCCAAATCGATGTTCAAAACTCAAAATTTCAAATTATGAAGCTTAGGCCAAAACCTCTCAATTTTCTCTTTAAAATTCATCAACCAAAAGCCAAAATCGAAGATAGATTCATGGAATATAACCAAAACCGAGTAGAAAATACTTACGCCAATTCATATGGTGAAAATTGCTTCGAGAATCACCTCAATCCAAGCTCCATAGCTCCAAAAATGTGAAAATGGTTGAAACCCTCAAAATAGAGTACTTTATACTTCTGCCGAGACATCCTCTTTCGCGAACGCGGGATAACCATCGCGTTCGCGATGTACAAAAATTATCAGCCACTAAAATGCTCTACGCATTCGCGGTACGGGCCTCGCAAATGCGATACACACTGGAGACAGAACTATACGAGCGCGGCACGAGCCTCGCAAACGCGATGAAGAAATATCCTTCAGCTCTAGCTCCCAGCTCAACTCTACGCGAATGCGAACGTGATGAAGACTAGCCCCAACTCTTCGAGAACATAGACCAATATTCGCGAACGCGATGAAAAAAATGTCACTGCCATTAAAATACACTACACATTCGCGACTCTTGCCATGCGAACGCGATGAAGGACTGAGACACCAGAAAACCAACAGAACACAGTAGTGGAAACATGAAAGTAAATGATCCGAAATCAATCCGAAACACGCTCGAGACCCTCGGGACCTCATCCATATACCAACGAGTACCATAACATAACACGGACTTACACGAGGCCTCAAAACACACATAACAACATCGAAATGACGAATCACACCTCAATCCAAAATCAATGAACTTGAAACTTCAAACTTCCACAACCGATGCCGAAACCTATCAAATCCCGTCCGATTGACCTCACATTTTGCAAAAAAGTCATATTTAACATTATGGACCTACTCCAACTTCCAGAATCAAAATCCGACCCCGATATCAAAATTCCACTCCCGTCCAAACTTTTCAAAATTCCAACTTTTCACTATTTCAAGCCAAATTCTAATACGGACCTCCAAATCACAATCCGGACACGCTCCTAAGTTCAAAATCACCCAAAGGAGCTAACGGAACTATCAGAAATCCAATCTGAGGTCAAATACTAAAAAGTCAAAGTTTGGTCAAATCTTTCAAATTTAAAGCTTCTCGCTAAAAATCATTCTTCCAAATCAATTGCGAATTACCTAAAAACCAAAACCGACGATTCACATAAGTCATAATATATCATACAGAGCTACTCATGTTCTCAAACAACCTAGCAAAGAGCAAATGCTCAAAAAGACCAGTCGGATCGTTACAGGGAATTAAAGCAGTTATAGGGAATCTATAGCTATAAATATGCCAGTTATGGTCATTATAGTAATGGGCAATCAATACAATTAATGCCCATAATGAATCCAAATTAAGTGCGAAAACCGTTATGATTGTACGCTCTTATATAATAATAAAGAATTTTATTTGTAAGAGCATGTTTTGATTACTACTGAAATACATTCTATAATTTTTTGCTTTATCAAAGTTTTAGGTCTTGATTTTAGGGAATGATTGTCGATTCATTCCTTATTTCTCTTTGTTAATTATCTCTATTACTTTTATTATTTTTCTAAAGGATTATTGCGGAAGTGAAGTAAATTTTGGTTATCAGTAACCCGTTTTCTTCTAAATATAGACTTTGACCGAGAAATCTATTTTTGGTTAAACAAATTGGTTCCGTTGCTGGAAATCTGATAATCTTTTCACTTTTCAAATTCTGCTTTCTGACAACCAACTATGTCAACTGTTAATGACAATAACCAGCTGAACACACAAGATCGAACTCCGCCACACCAATCTCCAACGGGAACCCCTTAGCAATCCCGTGGAAGTTCACCTGAAAGGTCTACATCATGCTTCGATGATCAACAAAGAGACAAAAAAACTGTAGAGCAGGACGCTCTAAAGCAATTGATTGCAGAATATGTGAATAATGCACTACAAGCTTTTGTTAGAGGATTGCCCAGTGCACCGTAAACTCCTCCAATTGTCAATACAACAACCTTAGAAAACCCACGCTCAGGGCTTGATAATTTTGGAAGTGGAGAAATTCCTAGCAAATCACATGATAGAGGGCCAGGTACACCAAAATAACTCTAATTTACAAAGTTTGGTACTAACTTTATAGAAACAATTAAAGGAGCAAAACGATCGCATAGAGAAAATACATGGTGTGCCACTCATGATCAAAGGGGTAGATATTGACAAATATTCACAAAAACCCTGAAAGCCAAATGCAGCACCCTTACCAATTCCTAAAAAGTTTAAAATACCTGATATTCCAAAATATGATGGAACAACTGACCCTCGGGATCACGTGACTGCATTCACTACTAGCGTGAAAGGCAACGATTTAACCAAGCAAGAAATCAAATTGATTTTGGTTAAGACGTTTGGTGAAACTCTCACAAAAGGAGAGTTAACATGGTATTCTTTTTTACCCGAAAACTCTATTGATTCTTTTGCTGAGCTTGCATATTCATTTATAAAAGCATATTCGGGAGCTCAGAAAGTTGAAAGAAGGATGGAGTACATCTTTAAGGTGAAACAAGGGAGCATAGAATTGCTTAGGGAATTCGTAGATAGATTCCAGTGGGACAGGATGATGGTACCTCGAGTACCTGATAACTGGGAAGCTATGGCATTCGCAAGTAATTTGAAAAAGAAAAGTTCAAAAACCACGAGAAGGCTAAAGGAAAGTTTACGAGAGTTTCCAGGAACAACTTGGAATGATATATACAATAGGTACAGTATAAAGTTACGGATAGAAGAAGATACGGTCACACAACCAAGGGTCGATGAAAGAGCAACATTGAGATGTTCGGAATTGGCAAAAAGGTCCAGAAAAAACAGGTACGAATCGTACATGGGACCTGCAGGGTGAGACTCTCGATCTAAATAATAGAATGCAAGATTCGATTCAATATCAAGGCAAAAAAATACGAGTAATGCATGATTCGATTCAATATCAAGGCAAAAAAAATACGAGTTCTTCATCTAGGTTCAAAAAGGAATGGGATGCTCGAGGCAATGATTCCAATACGCATGCAAGGATAGGAGATTACAGCTTTAATATCAGCACATCCGAACTAGTAGCTGTTTTAAGAGGTATGGGGGATAAGGTGCGGTGGCCTAAAGAAATAAGGTCAGATCCAAGCAAAAGAAATCCAGATTTCTGGTGCGAGTTTCATAATGATCATGACCATAGAACTGGAGATTTAGACTTCTTCAAGGAGAAGTCGAACATTTGTTGAAGTAAGTTATCTCACTGATTTGTTCAGTGAGAAAGGAAGACAATCATATATGAAAAACAGGCAGGAACCCCCGAAACCTCCATCACCAAAAAGAATAGTCAACGTAATTACTAGGGGAGACAAGGTCAATGGAGTAACATATACAGCTACAAAAAAGACGTTAAATGTCATGGTTACTCACGGAAAGCGAGTTTACCAGGTCTTAGATGGTGACATAAAAAACATTTGATGATGAAGATGCAGACGACTTGATGATTCCTCACCAATGATGCACTCGTAATATCTCTACTTGCACGCGATACTAGCGTAAAACGAGTTTTGATTGACCCAGGTAGTTCCGTGAATTATCATTTTACTAATGGTGGTTAATGAAATGCAAGCTAACAACAAGGTCATATCAAAGGCACGGTCTTTGTCTGGGTTTGATAATTCAAGCATTATTACAAAAGGAGAAGTAGTACTTACCACGTTTGCAGAAAGGGTTACCATGGATACAAAGTTCCCGGTGATAGATGCAGACATGGCTTGCAATATAATTTTGAGAAAATCATGGATTTACGATATGGATGTCGTACCATCCACATTGCATCAAGTTATTAAATTTCCATCACAGTGGAGAATTCGTCAAATCTGTGGAGATCTGTAGGCTTTTAGAAGTGTCAATTCAGTGGTGGTTGCAAGCACGGTAACCGATGTTGCAAATTAGAAATAGCAACTACAGAATTCAGTTGAGGACATCGTGATAGAGACCTCAACTGAAGGCATTCTAGGTCAGACTGATGTTAATTCAAGACCCGATGTTATTTAAGATCCAGAAAAAAATGAGAACATTAAGACAACTGAAGAACTCAAAGCTGTAGTACTATTCATACACTGGCCAGACAGAAAAGCTTACATCGAAGCAAATCTAAGCCTAGAAATGAAATGTAAGTTAATTGAATTTTTAAGAGCTAACGCAGATTGCTTTGCTTGTTCGCACTCAGATGTGACAGGTATACCACCAGAGGTGATGACCCACAAATTGAATAATGACCCATCATATCCACCTGTCAAGTAAAAGAACAGGAAATATGGATCATTCAAAAATCAAGTAATCCAAGATGAGGTACAAAAACTTTTAAAAATCGGGTCGATACGAGGTAAAGTACCCTAACTGGTTAGCTAATATTGTGGTAGTACCAAAAAAGAATGGAAAATGGTGGGTTTCTGTAGACTATACTGATTTGAGTAAGGCTTGTCCTAAAGGTTCATTTCCTTTACCACATATAGATCATTTAATTGATTCTATCGCATGACATGAGCTGTTAAGTTTTTTAGATGTATATTCAGGTTATAACCAAATTAATATGGACCCTCTAGATGAATAAGAAACTTCGTTGATTACAGACAGGGGTACTTACTGTTATAAAGTCATGCCATTTAGTTTAAAAAATGCTGGAGCCACGTATCAAAGATTGGTGAATAAAATGTTTCAAGAACATCTGGGAAAAACTATGGAAGTCTACATTGACGATATGCTGATCAAGTTTGCACAGGCATGAGATCATGAGATCATTTTCAACACTAGTCAGACACTTTCGAGATTCTCCGCAAATACAATATGAAGCTAAATCCAGAAAAATGCACTTTTGGCATGGCTTCAGGTAAGTTTTTAAGATTTCTCGTTTCTAATAGATGTATTGAAGTGAATCCTGCACAGATCAAAGCTATCGAGGAAATACTAGATATACTCACAAGCAAAAAAGAAGTGTAGAGATTAACAGGAAGAATAATAGCCTTGGGAAGGTTTATATCAAAATCATCACAAAAGAGTTTTAAACTGTTTTCAGTATTAAAAAAAGCAAAATTAGTTTGAATGGACTGGTTAATGCCAATGTGATGATCTGATAGGTCATTTAGAGTTTTAAACCTTAAATCTGTGTTTCGAAACCTCCAATAGCTTCTTTAAGCCTTCCCCAATTTACGTGCGCAGTTGGGGTATTTTTTCGGAAAGCTTTTATGTTAAAAATTGATAAAATATGAAATTTTGTCTTAAATATCCATTTGAGTTAACTTCGGTCAAACATTTTGAGAAAATAGACTAGATCTGTATTTTGACGATTCTGGTGGGTCTGTATTGTGATTTGGGACTTGGACGTATATCCAGAATCGAATTCGGAGGTCCCTAGCTCGAGTTATCACTTTTTGTTGAAATTAGATAGTTAAAAGGCTTAATGGCTTTGATGGTTTGACCAATATTTGACTTTATTGATATCGGGTTCGTATTTTGGTTTCGGAACAATATAGGTCCATTACTATATTTATGACTTATTTGCTAAATTCGGTAAGAAATGGAGTTAGTTTGACGTGATTCAAACATCCGATTGTTAAAATAGCAATTCTAAAGTTTTTTTTTTGAAAATTTCATTTGATTTGGTATCCAATTCATAGTTCTAGGTGTTATTATGGCGATTTGATCGCACGAGCAAGTTTGTATGATATTTTTGGACTTGTGTGCATGTTTGGTTTGGATCCTCGATTGCTCGGGTAAGTTTTGGATAGGCTATGGAGTGAGTTTGGACTTAGGAAAAATACTGGTGTGCTTCAGTTCTGGTGCAGGTCTCTGATCTCGCAATTGCAAGGTCAGGGTTCACAATTACGAGGAACCCAGGTTCCTGTCTTGGTCGCAATTGCGAAGATGGCTGGCTCAGCACTGTCGTATTTGTTGTTATGTTGCTCGTATATTTCTGTCCGTACGGGTTTATTTACATGGGTGTCCTATCATATCCTCGTCACTACCTCATCGAGGTTAGACTCGACACTTACGGAGTCCATTAGGTCGGTTGTACTCATACTACACTCTGCACTTCTTGTGCAAATTTTGGTACTGGTCTCTCCCAGTTGTCCATGAGGCATTTCAGCTCGGATTTTTCTTTTGGAGACTCGAGATAGATCTGTGTCACAACCCATATTTCCCACCGTCGACCGTGATGGCACCTAACTTTTCAGATATTAGGCAAGCCAACAATTAGAGATTGAATACGCTAACCCTTAACCAATTCAGTAAATAACAACAATTAAACCAAAACAGATTAAAGGAGTGCAGAATTTTGTAATAACCTAAGTAATTATACATAACTACTCAGAATCTAGTGTCACAGTTCATGAACTTCTATGAGTCACTATAAATACTGGCTGGAAGAAAGTACAATTGTTTTCAAATTAAAAGATACAGTAAACTGAAATAACTAGAAGGGGACTCCAGGGTCTACGAATGCCGGCAGATCTACCTTGGGTCTCATGTAGGATTGAATCAGCAGCTCAACTTGGGTCAACACGATCCAGTACCGAAATCTGCACAGAAAGTGCAAAGTGCAGTATCAGTACAACCAACCCCATATACTGGTAAGTGTCGAGTCTAACCTCGGCAAAGTAGTGACGAGGCTAGGACAAGACACTCCTAAACAAACTTGTGCAGCTTATCAATACATATACAGTAATAAAAGTAACTAAAGCAACAAGGCAATAAGTATTGGGAAGGGGGCATGCTGAGGGGATTACAAGACAAAGAATTACATCGGAACTGAGAACATGAACAATCAATATACCTTAAACAGATAGAAACGGGTAAACATAGTAAAAGAAAGTGCCTGACATCACCCTTCGTGCTTTTACTCTCAACCTTACTAGATAAGATAATAGAAACGTGCATGGCATCACCCTTCGTGCTTTATCACTCAACCTCGCCATAATAAATAATAGAAACGTGCACGGCATCACACTTCGTGCTTTAACACTCTCCCTCACCAAAACAAAGGACAACAATAATAAGGAGATAGAAATGACAACAACAAGTCTTACTTCAACACTTAATTCCACAATACCAACCTCAACTTTGAGTCAATACTCAATTCATACCAAATTCAGTAAAACATGGTAAGAAATTGCTCGACATATCGAATAAGTAATCTAAACATGAACAATATGATCAAGAATACAACATTTACAAGAATAAGACTCACTCACATGCTATGACTCGACAACATATAGGTACTCGTCACTTCACCTATATGTTGTACTCAACATTCAAACACGTAGCAAGTAGGGAAATAATACCCAATCCCACAAGCAAAGGTAACCACGACACTTACCTCGCTCCAACGGCCAAACTCAAAGCTCAATCATCGTTTTTCTCTTCACACAAGCCTCCGGACCAATAGAATCTAGCAAATTACCAACCAATCGATTCAATTTAAGCCTTAGTAACTACCCACGATTGCAAGGAATTCAATTTTTTAAAAAGTCAATGCAAGAAAGTCAATTTAGGACTGCCTGGCCCATATACTCTTCACATTTAAGATGAGAAGCTCGCAAATGCAGAACCTGCAGAGTTCACAATTGCGATGCCTGATCTCACAAATGCGAGATCAGAGGCCTGCAACAAAAAACCATTAGTGTTCAAATTCCCATTTTCACTCCATAGCCTATCCGAAACTCACCCGAGCCCTCGGGGCTCCAAACCACACATGCACACAAGTCTTATAACATCATACAAACTTGCTCGTATGATCAAATCTCTAAAATAACACCTAGAACTACGAATTTAGCACCAAATCAAATGAAATTCTCAAGAATACTTTGAAATTTCTGTTTTCACAACCGGACGTCCGAATCACGTCAACCAATTTCGTTTCTCACCAAATTTCACAAACAAGTCTTAAATATCATAATGAACATGTACTAGACTTCAAAACTAAAATACGAACCTGATACCAATGAGATCAAAATTAACCAAATTCTTAAAACCATTTAATTTTCAAACTGTTAATTATCGTCAAAAATTCATATCGTGAGCTAGGGACCTCGGAATTCGATTCCGGGCATATGCCTAGGTCCCATATTTTGATACGGACCCACCGGGACTGTCAAAATATGAGTCCGGGTCTATTTACGCAAAACGTTGACCGAAGTCAACTAAATCAACTTTTAAAGGCAAAAATTATTATTTTCATCAACTTTCAACATAAAATCTTTCCAGAAACACGTCTGGACTGCACATGCAAATCGAGGAGGGTAAAAATGAGATTGTAAAGGCCTCAGAACACAGAATCAAGTTCGAAAGCATAAGATGACCTTTTGGGTCATCACAATCTGTTGGCGTCCACAGACCTTGAAGTCCCCTTCCACCTTCCCCCATTTACTATTCTTATCATTCGAGTCAGTTGTACTTATTTCAAACTATGTATGTAGAAATTCTAGAATCTAGTGAACTTGTGACTCCAGATTCGAGATGTATTTAGATATTATTGGTTTTATTTCATTCTGCACTCAGTTTTAGTTTCATTTCAGTTTAATTGATTTTACTTATTAAAATTGATTAAAATTGGCTTTAAGATTTTCTAACGTTGGCTTGCCTAGCAAGTGAAATGTTAGGCGCCATCACGGTCCCGAATGTGAGAATTTTGGGTCGTGAAAAGTTAGTATTAGAGTACTAGGTTGCCTAGGTCTCACAAGTCATGAGCAGGCTTATAGAGTATGGAGGATTAGTACGGAGACGTTTGTACTTATCTTCCAGAGGCTATGAAGTTTAGTAACAAATTTCACTTCTATTCTTCTCTATCGTGAGATTATATTCTACCACTACTGATTGAAATCTTCTATTTTTGTCCTCCCACATATAGCAAGAACGCGTACTGCATCTTCACCTGGACGACAACCGAAGCCCCAGTGGCATCTCCTACTAGGGGCAGAGATCGAGGCCGAGATTGCGCCAGAGGCCGAGGCAGAGCTCAGCCTAGAGATCGAGCAGCAGCACCAGGAGTGGAGCCTCAAATGGATTTTGATGAGGAGGTTCCAACTCAAACTGTACCTATCGAACCAGCTCAGGTCCTGGAGAGGTTCATCACCACCCCAGTACTACATGATGCACTAGTCCGTTTGGTGGGCCTTATGGGGAGTATGGCCTAGATCAGTACCTTCTCGATGGCACTAGCCATCTTTCAGGCTAGGGGAGGAGCACAGGCTCCCCCTACCCACACTCCGGAGTAGATGGCTCCCTGGTATTATACACCAGTAGTCCCGCCAGCTTGGGTAGCTCTGCAGATTATTGAGTCACAGGCTAGACAGGCTCACCATGTCTTATGAGGGCTCATTGAGATCGGACAAGTTCACCAAGCTCTTTCCAGTTCACTTCAATGGTGCACCTTCTAAGGACCCATATGATTATCTTTATCGTTTTCATGAGGTGATATGGAACATGGGGATAGTTGAGACCAATGGGATCGATTTTGTTGTGTTTCAGATGACGATTTCCGTGAAGAGTTGGTGGAGAGATTATATATTGACCAGACCAGTTGGGTCGCCTGCTATTACTTGGGACCAATTCTCTTAGCTCTTCCTAGAGAGTTCCTCTCTATCACACTAAAAGAGGATTACCACCGGCAGTTCAAGCATCTCTAGTAGGGTAGTATGACTGTTAATCAGTACGAGACCTATTTTATGGATTTATCCCATCATGCTCTTATTTTTCTTCCTATTGAGAGAGAGAGGGGTTTATGAGGTTTATTGATGGACTCGCTCACCCTATCAAGCTTCAGATGGCCAAGGAGAATGGGGGCGAGATTTCTTTTCAAGCGGCTGCTAATATCGCCAGGTAAATCGAGGTGGTTCTTGTATAGGAGAGAGGGCAGGGGTCTGATAAGAGGCCTCGCCATTCCGGTGCTTTCAGTGGTGCCTTATTTGGAGAAGGGGTACTTTTGGTAGAGGCTATCCTCCCAGACCATTTCATTCAGCGTTCTAGGCATCCCACAGTGCTTCAGGTGGTCCCGACCCTTATATGTCTCATTCCGACTAGCTAGCCTATAGTGCACCTCCTCTGCAAAGTTTTTAGAGTGATTACTCAGGTCGAAAGGGTTAGTTTCAGGGACAACAGTCACTGCAGCTGAGGTCCTGTTGACCCAAGGCATATTGCTAGATTTTGCCCTTAGGCACTGAGCGACTCACAACAGCAAGGTTCTCGTGTCATGGTCCTGAAACTGGGTGCTTCACTACCCTCTCAACCAGCTAGAAGTAGGGGTCATACAGCTAGAGGTGTAGGTCAGGCCGCTAGATATGAAGGCCAGCTAGTTAGAGGTCATCCCAGGGACGTGGTTCAGAGTGGTGGGGCCCAACCCTGATGTTATGCTTTTCCAGCTAGGCTTAAGGCTGAGTCATCTGACACTGTTATCACAGGTATTATTTCAGTTTGTCATAGGGATGCTTCAGTTCTATTTGATCCAAGCTCTACTTATTCCTACGTGTCATCATATTTTGCTTCATATCTGGTTGTGCCTCGTGATTCTTTGAGTGCTTTTGTGCATGTGTCCACACCTGTGGGAGATTCTATTATTGTAGATCGTGTCTATTGTTCATGTGCGTTTACTATTGGGAATCCCGAGCCTAGCGTAGATCTCCTACTTCTTGATATGGTTGATTTTGATATCATCCGGGGTATGGATTGGCTATCACCTTATCATGCTATATTGGATTGTCACGCCAAGACGATGACCTTAGCCTTTCTAGGGTTGCCTCGATTATCGTGGATAGGGACTTCTGGACATTCTACCAATAGAGTTATCTCTTATGTGAATGCTCGGCATATGGCCGAGAAAGGGTGTCTAGCTTATTTGGCTTATGTCCGTGATTCTAGTGTGGAGATTCCTCTCATGGATTCAATACCAGTTGTTCGTGAGTTTTCAAAAGTGTTTCATGTAGATATTCCAGGGATGCTACCCAAAAGAGATATTGACTTCTGTATTGATTTGGCTCTGGGCACTCAGCCCATTTCTATTTTGCCATATTGTATGGCCCCGCCAGAGTTGAAAGAATTGAAGAAGCAACTGCAAGATTTTCTTGATAAGGGCTTCATTAGACATAGTGTCTCACCATGGGGTGCACATGTGTTGTTTGTGAAGAAGAAGGATGGATCGATGAAGATGTGCAAAGATTACCGGCAGTTGAAAAAAGTCACCATCAAGAACAAGTATCCATTGCCGAGGATTGATGACTTATTTTATCAGCTTCTAGGTGCCAAGGTGTTTTCAAAGATTGATTTGAGGTCTGGCTATCATTAGTTGAATATTAGGGTATCTAATGTCCCTAAGACAGCTTTTCGGACTCGATACGGGTATTATGAGTTCCTAGTGATGTTATTTGGGTTGACAAATGCCCCAACAACATTTATGGATTTGATAAACCGGGTATTAAAGCCCTGTCTGGATTCTTTTGTAATTGTGTTTATTGATAATATCTTGATCTACTCCCATAGTATATAGAGGAGCATGAACAGTATCTTCGGATCATACTTCAGACTTTGAGAGATAGCCAGTTATATGCCACATTTTTGAAGTGCGAGTTTTGGTTGGACTCAGTCGCTTTCTTGGGGCACATCGTATTGGAAGAGACTAAGAAGATTGAGGCAGTTAAAAACTAGCCTAGACCCACTTCATCCATGGAGATCCGATGTTTCATGGGTTTGGCAGGTTACTACCGTCTGTTTGTGGAGGGATTCTCATCTATAGCAGCCCTATTGACCAGGTTGACCTAGAAGGGTGCCCCCTTCAGATGGTCAGACGAGTATGAGGCGAGCTTTTAGAAGCTCAAGACTGCTTTGACTACAAAGCCAGTGTTGGTGTTGCCCACAGGTTCAGGATCTTATACGGTATATTGTGATGCATTTTGTGTTAGGCTCGGAATAGTATTGATGTAGGATGGCAGGGTGATCGCATATGCATTGCAGTAGTCAAAGGTTCATGAGAAGAATTACCTTGTCCATGACTTAGAGTTGGCAGCCTATATTCATGCGCTAAAAATTTGGAGGCATTATCTTTATGGCATTTTGTGCGAGGTTTTCACGAATCATCGGAGTCTACAATATTTATTCAAAAAAGGATTTCAATTTAAGTTAGAGGAGGTGGTTGGAGCTATTGAAAGACTATGATATTACTATCTTGTATCATCTCGGGAAGGCTAATATTGTGGTTGATGCCTTGAGTAGAAAGGCAGCGAGCATCGATAGCCTTGCGTACATTCTAGTCGGTGAGAGACTGCTTGCATCAAATGTTCAAGCTTTGGCCAATCGGTTCGTGAGGTTGTATGTTTCAGAGCCCAGTCGTGTTCTAGCTTGTACAGTTGCTCGATCTTCCTTGTTTGAGCACATCAGGGAGCGGCAGTATGATGACCCTCATTTGCTGTCCTTAAGGACACAGTGCGGTACGGTGGTGCCAAGCAGGTTACTGTTGGAGATGATGGAGTTTAGAGGATTCAAGGTCGTGTTTGTGTGCCTAATGTGGATGGACTTCGTGAGATGATTCTTGAGGAGGCCCATAGTTCCCGGTATTTTAATCATCTGGGGTGCCGCCAAGATGTATTAGGATTTGCGGTAACATTACTGGTGGAGAAGGATGAAGAAGGACATAGTTGCAAATATAGCTCGATGTCTAAATTGTCAGCAAGTAAAGTGTGAGCATCAGAGACCTGGTGGTTTGCTTCAGAAGTTAGAGATTACTGAGTGGAAGTGGGAGCGTATCACTATGGATTTTGTTGTTAGACTCCCACGGACTCAGAGAAAGTTCGATGCAGTATGGGTCATTGTGGACAGGCTGACTAAGTCAGCGCATTTCATTCCTGCGGTAGTTACCTATGTCATCTTGAAAGTTGAGACCTTATTTCCAATATCATCCTATTTCTGTAATAACTACTTTCCCCCTGAGGAATATATTGCATAAAGAAGAATTACTTAGTAGATTAGCTAAATGGGTAATAGAACTCAATGAGTATGATATCATATATCAGCCCAGAACTACAATAAAATTGCAAGTTTTAGCAGACTTCATAGTAGATTTCAGCACGAATTTAGTTCTTGGAGAGGAAAAGGAACTACAGGTATTTTCCGGATGTAATTCGGGGACTTGGATTTTATATACTGATGGTTCTTCAAATGTTAAAGGTGCAAGCTTAAGAATTGTTCTAATTCTACCATCTGGGGAGATCATAAGACAAGCAATAAAATGTTATCTAATCACTAACAATAAGGCAAAGTACGAAGCTCTGATTATAGGTTTGGAATTGGTGCGAGAACTTGGTATAGAGCAGATTGTGATTAAAAGTAACTCGCAGCTGGTGGTTAACCAGATGTGGGGGACTTACATAGCAAGAGAGGCACGAATGCAACAATACCTGGAAAAGGTATGAGAATTATTTAGACAATTTCAGTCATGGAAAGCCATACAAATACCCAGGGAAGAGAATACAGAAGTAGATGCGTTGGCAAATCTCGCATCTGTTGCAGAAATAACAAATGCATAAAATGCTATCGTGATACATTTGTTTCATTCAGCACTCGACCAAGACAAGGGCGGGGCAAATTTTAATAATCTAACTTGGGATTGGAGGAACGAATTTGTTAACTTTTTGTAGTATGGAATCTTACCCAAAGACAAGAAAAAATCACAATTGCTTCACCAAAAAGCAGTCTGGTATTGCTTAATTCGTGGAAATTTATATCAAAAGATGTTTGGTGGACCTTTAGCACGGTGCCTTGTTCCATTGAAAACCGAGTATATGATGAGGGAAGTGCATGAGGGGCACTGTGGAAATTATGCCATTGGAAGATCACTAGTAAAGACATTAATAAGAGCAGGATATTATTGGCTAAAAATGGAGGAAAAAGCAGAAAACTTCATAGCCAGGTGCGATAAATGTCAACGATATGCCAATAAAATACATCGCCCAGCATAACTGTTGCATTATTTCACCATGGCCTTTCATGAAATGTGGCATGGATATCATAGGTGTGTTACCTTAAGCAAAGGGAAAGGTATGGTTTCTATTAGTTTTAACAGATTATTTTTCAAAATGGGTAGAAGCGGGAGCTTTCAAACAAGTGCGAGAAAAAGAAGTCACGGACTTTATTTGGCGAAACATTATCTGCCAATTTGGAATTCCAAAGGAAATCATGTGTGACAATGGCCCACAGATCATAGGCACGAAAATCAGAAAATTCTTTCAAAGTTGGCAGATTAAACGGATTACATCTGCACCTTACCACTCTGCAGCCAACGGGCAAGTGATCGAGTTCAACCCTACACCACTACAGAGTGGCAAGAGCGGTTGATACAGCTTTTACCTAAGAAGGTCGGGATCGAATCCACAGGGAGCTAATACAATGTTTGGAGTTGGATTCCTATCTAATCTAGCAGTGCGTAGTGCTCTTGATTACACTTTCAATCATGTTTGTTTGTTTGTTACTTCTAATTTTATACTAATGAAGTGCGAAATTAAGCTAAGTAGATATGTTTGTAGGGTTTTCTAAATGTGTAAAGAGGCATTATGGAAGTGACCTTTCTAGGTGAGTATCTAACGGGATCTAAAACTTAGGGCAATAATGTTAAAGTTGGGATCATGATATAGCCAATGCACGAAGTTACTCACTCTACACCTCTCGGTAGTAAGAGTGACCTTGCCCTTATTGGCTTTCTCAAGCCCAATTGGGTATTTAATTTGTACAAGCAATTGTTGCTCAAGTCAAGTATTACTATCTCTAGGTTTAGCCCTTTAACTGGGGCTATTAATCTCTTGAATACACCCCAATTCCTTGTTGGCCTGAAATTCCTAGATTTAGTCTCTCTTTCTCAAGAAGAGCCTAAGTCAAAAAGGCATAAATTAGTATTTTCAACCACTAATTCAACATAGAAAGCATAAATCAGGCCAAATAACAATCACTCATAAACATCAAAGCCCTAAAATAAAAGACCCATTAAATACCCACACTAGGGTTGAGCCACAACCCTAGCTAATGGGTTTAGCTACTTATAATTGAAGAAGAAATCATAGATTAAGATGAAGAATAATCCATAAATTATAATTACAAGCTAAGAGACTAAGATTAATTGCTAAGAAAGGTACAAAATTACTCAAAATAGTCAAATACGGCGTTTCACGTGCTGAGCTAACGTAAGATGACCTAAAAATCTGAAAAGAAAGTATTTATACACAGCTAAATTTTTCAGACAAAAATGCCCCTGACGGAGGTACCGCTGACAGCGGAAAATAGACCGCGCAGCGGTGAGGCTACCGCGACCGCAGTAAATCAATTGCGGACAGCGGTTTTCAACTTTTGCTAAAACTCCAAGCTCTCTGAATCTCTCCCCCGGAGATCGCAGTAAAAGGACCGCTGTTGCGGTAGGGGTACCGCGGTCACATAAAATCATCTCGGACCGTGGTAACTTGAAATGCCTCAACTGGTATCTCTCAGAACCTTGCCATTGCGGACCGCGGCCGCGGTGGATTTTTCGTTGTAGCACTGCTTTGACTTGGCTTTGAACTTGTGCAGGTTTCACTCTTTTATGAGCTGGTTATGATATTCTTGTCTCCTTTTAACCAAACACTGCAAATAGACACAACAAGTTAGCTTTTGGGAATACTTGTACACATTGTAGTCCAAAACTCAAGCAAAAAGGAGCATAAACTAGACCAGAATCCCTAGTTATCAACTCCCCCAAACTTGAGCTTTTGCTTTTCCTCAAGCAAACAAAGTAATTCTCACCTCCTCAAGATAAAAGAAAGGAAAATTCAGCTATTCTAAAGTAACCTCATCAAGAATCAATTAGGAATAACAATTAATCTCAACTCAAATGCATTATCAACAATACACAACCTTTTAGCACTGTGGCTATAGTGCGACACAAAAACATCAAGAGTTGACTCAACTCACAAGGAAACTCTTTCTGCTACATTGGTCGTTGTGGAACCCAAACTCATACAACTCAACTATCCATAAGCAAACCTCACTTTTATATTGCATTACTCAGAATGAGGATTGTAGAAAATACACTCATCTCTCTCAAAGGAAGGTCACAAGTCCGGATCTAATTACCATAAGCTTGCCACTTATGTGAGTCACCACTGATGTAAGCTCACCCAACTCAAGATCATTTAGGGCTTTTGTGGGAATGTAATAAAGGCTTTTGGTTCAGAGTAGGATATATTGGTCTAAGAAGGTTTTATCTTCCCTTAAGCACTTCATTTGCTTCATTTTGGCACACATTTTCTTGACTCTTTGAGTCATTTACTTCTTCTTTAAGGGATAGAGAGACACATTATCACTCTTTCTTGTTCATTTCAATTCTTTTTCTCCTTTCTAATCTTTCCATGCCTTTCATCTTTTGTTTTTGTTGAATCCCTTCATTTCTTCTACATTGTTCATTTTCTTTTTGAATCTTTGGCTTTTCTTTCTTTTTCTTTGCCTTTCCTTTTCTTCATTTTGTACCTTTTATCACTTTTTCATTCCTTGTATCTCCCCCCAAACTTATGCTTTTGCCTTGGGCTAAGGAAAGATAGGGTGTCAAGAGAGGATTATTTTAGAACGGATAAAGGTTTGTATCATGGTTATTGAAAGAATAAAGGCTAAGGCTCAACAGGGTTGACTAGGGATATCATCATTAGTAGGCTATGGATATTTTTAAATTTCAATTGGGATCAAGCAGAGCCTATAATCACTTCTCAAGCTGAGCTACACTTAGAATTTCACCTAGACAAACATTCAGGGTAAGTTCTAGACTCATTAGTACGGGACTTGGACTTGCAATTTGTTACCTCTCCACACAAGCTATAGGATTGCTAAAGAAACAGAGTCGGGGGACCACAACAACCTTGGCTAAGATTTGAGCAACACAAATGGTTTTGAGAAACCACTCGATGATTGTTTAGCCAACACAAGAGTCTCAAGGTCACAACTATCATCATCCTATACACAACAATTTATTTTTAACCATAAGGTCAAAGGTAAATGTGTTAGGCCCAAGTGAAGCTTTGCTTGAGACACCATTACTTACTAACAACTATTTGCACAAAAACGAAAAGTAAAACAGGCTCAAACCCTTAAGAAGGTTGTCATGCCATCCATCATCGGGAAGAGCCACCTGGTTCACACAAACTCCACCTTTGGAAAGAATCGTGGCATTAAGAAAACCAAAGGCTTATTGATCATTGAAACTTGAAAAATAAGAAGCTATGAACCGAAAAAGAAGCTATCAAATGAAATAAGAAGCTATACTATTAAGAAAATTGCAAAAGAAGCTATGAAGTAAATGCGGAAAGTGAACTGAATATGTATAAAAAGGGGGATTTAGATGAATATACATAAGAAGGAATGAATATATACATGAGAGTAACTTTATATACAGACCAAACTAGAACAATAACAAAAAGTAAAATAAAAAGTAAAGTTATATACATACCAAAAGTGAAAAATAAGCATAAAGAAAGAAAATAGTATTATAATTATAGTCCAACTATCAAATCAAACTACCAAATCAAAAATCAAAGTAGGGCCACCCCCTCAAATGAAAGCTGGCACTGTCCTTAATGCTAAAAAACCAAAAATAAGCTCAAAAAGAAAGATAGAGAGTGAAGAAAAACTCCTTATGGATCCTCCGTCTGCATGGGTTCCTGTGGTAGCACGAGATCCTGTGGTTGAGCACCTGGATCAGCTGTCACGAGAGCCTGTGGCTGGTCAGAAACAACACCCTCCGTCTCTGCCAACTCAATCTCAACATTGTCCACTTGGGGGATCATCCTCCTCCTCTTTGGAGATCTCTCAAGATCCTGCTCCGGAACCTGTTCTGTCTCAGCTGGTGGAGGTTGATCATGCAATAGCAGCTTCAAAGGTAAATGATCAGCTACATTTATCTTCTCCACTTCTCCCCTTAATTCCTTGATTGACTCCTTCGAGGCCCGCGTCTTCTTCAGCTTCTTTGTGTATTTGCTCAGCTCCTTCTGTGTTTTCCCTTGTTCAGCAAGAGCATCCATTATCAGCTTTTGGTTATCAAGAAGCTTCTTCTGGTTGTCCAGAAGCTCCTTGAGAGTCCCTCTACCGAAGTTGGAACCTGTGGTTGTGGGGGCACTGACTACGCTGCTACTGAACTAGAATGTACAAATAGCTTAGAAGTTGCTTCCTGCATCCAGTTGTTGATACTGGAGAGTGTTTGGATCAATCTGTGGGCAGTCAATCGGTATGCTGAGGAGGATAGAATATCTAGAGGGGTGGAAGTAGATGGTCTGGAGGTAGGTTCTGGTATGGCTGTGGGAGGCTGAGAAGAAGTGACTACTACTACTGGCTCTTCAGACTGGCCAGTAGAAACAATGGCTTTGCCTTTGGGATCTTTGGCTTTGGGGTTGTCATCAGCCTTGAGGTTGTACCATGAAAAGGGCATCTTGGGTTTCACCTTCACGTCAAAGTTCCTTTTCTCCACCTCCTGGTCTTCCAAATATTGTAAGGAAATTCAGGAAGGGGTATGATCTATCACCCTTATTTACCACCCTAGTGATCACCCTAGATAACAGACCCCGCCATAATAGCAGCCATTAATATTGCACGGGAGACTGGCATGGAGTTTTCATAGGTAGTGGGGTCCAGCCTGCTGCATACAAAAGTCTCTCACCCCTTCACCTCAAAGTTTAAGGTTTTCCTCAAGATTGCAACTCCTGATGTCAACCATGCTGGGGTGGTGCCCGGGAAAGCCAAATATGATGCCAACCATGGACGGGCTGCCTCATCAAGTGCCAACTTTTCCAAGTACAATGATCCATCTTTCTCATTAAATCCCAGGTACTCGTTTATTGTCTTCCCATCAAACTTCACTTTCAAGTTCTGCACTTTAGTCACTTTGGTATCCTTCTTGATGTGGGAAGCATTGGCATAAAACTCTTTGACTAAGTGCTCATTTGCCTCTGACACTCTGTTGGTGAAGTAATCCCACCTCACTCATTCATTAAATTGCTGTTTCACGTTGGGTTTGTGTGGCAGGAGATCTCTCTGTATGAATTGGCGCTCAATAATAAGTGACCTTAGAGGCCACCATTCCCGAAACTTGTGATAAGCTAGCTCACCAATGAATTGCTTTTGCCACACCTTGGGGTTTCTAGTTCTTTCCACACCCCCGGGTTGGGGCACACCCCCTCCCTCTTCATTTGGTACCCTAGGATCTATATCCTGTCCAGGTGACGGAGGTGTAGGTGAGGTTGAAGTTGAACTATCACTGCTCTCAGCTGAGCCCTCAAATGACTCAGAAGAAATCTGAACTGAAGTACGAGCAGTAGGAGAGTCTGGAGGTGTGGGTAAATCTCTCAAATGATGCCTCTCTGGGAAGTCAGGTACATACTCTGGCACTGAATCAGACTCAGATGCCTCCCGAGAGGGCAAGTACTCACTTCCCTCAGAACGGGAAGCAGCTCTATCTACAGCTTTGATGAGTTTTTTGTTTTCCCCAATAGATTTCTGAATTGTTAGGGTCAATTTGATCATGCCTCATCCCCTACACCGGGAGGAATCTGCTTTACCCTTTTTATTTGTCACCACCTCCTCTAAATTTAACCAATGTCTGCAAGTATATCAGGTGAGCTTGTAAGTGCAAAGACTAGAAGAAGCAGTACAGAAAAATAGTTGACAGTGTAATGCAAAACTACAGACCGCGGACCGCAAAAAATACACTGCGGTCACGAAGGCTGCATCGCGGACCACGAAAAATCAACCACAAATCGCAGAGAGGTGGGATTCAGACTACCCACTCTCTAATTCAATAGCACCGCTGACCGCAAAAATTGGAGCGCGGTCGCGATAAGTGCCCCGCGGACCGCAAAAATGCACTGTTGATTGCGGGTATCAAGACTTAAAAATATCTCAAAAGATAGGTGACCGCGGACCGCAAAGGTCAAATTTTTGGGCTCAACACCTAGGGTTTCAAATTTTC
The DNA here is from genome assembly GCF_000393655.2 of Nicotiana sylvestris. Lineage (NCBI taxonomy): Eukaryota > Viridiplantae > Streptophyta > Magnoliopsida > Solanales > Solanaceae > Nicotiana > Nicotiana sylvestris. The sequence goes on from NC_091067.1 coordinate 151,182,380, forward strand.
CATGCATTTTAGCATTAATCAACAAATTATCAATCCACTAGGTAGCTAATCACCATTTCTGACTAATTAAAACCTAATCTAATTAACACTATGGAAGCCTAAGTCAAAATTAAAAGAAAAGAGAAGAAGAAGAAGAAGAAGTAATAACTATCAATTTAAAAGAAAATAAGAACAAAATTAAAGACTAAGAGTTGCTTAGAATTACCAGATGTGAAATGTGAAATAAATTCAACTCAGTTCTTGTGTTTGTGCAAGCTAGGGCATGAGCGAACAGTAGTGTATGGTGTTTGAAAGAGCAAAAAGCGAAAAGTGTAAAAGGGGCCCTGAGCATCTATTTATAGGCAGGCCCTGGGACCCACACATTTTCTCCTACCACGGCCGCGGTAAATGCACCGCAGACCGCGGTTGTGAAACTTAGAAGGGTTGTTGCTTTGAGACCACCACGGACCGTGAAAGATCCTTCGCGACAATGGTAAGACACCGTTGACCGCGAAAAATGCACCGCGGCAGTGGTTAAAACTTCAGAGAGCCTCCGCTTTTGACCTTTTAGCACCGCTGACTGCGAACAATTTTTGCCCCCACGATAACGCCATTGCGGACCGCGAACAATATAGCACGGTCGCGGTCCAAACTTCAGAGAGTGCCAAATTTTTCCAGATTAGTCTTGCACTGCATCAAACATCCCTATACACATTTCACAACCAGTTAGTTCAAAATCAAATCCTACACTAAGAAGAAAATCAAAGGAAAACAAAAAGAAAGACACATGGGTTGTCTCCCAAGAAGCACCTGATTTAACGTCACGGCACGACGCAAGTTACCATCAATCGCTTGAGATGGATCATTTCCACCACCTGGTTGTCATCAAACTTGCCAAGGTAGTGCTTGACTCCGCGCCCATTAACTCTGAAGATCTCACCATTTTTGTTTTTCAAATCAAGAGTAACAAATGTAGTCACACGCACCACATCAAAAGGTTCACTCCATTTTGATTTAAGCTTTTCCGGAAACGGTCGTAACCGAGAATTAAACAAGAGAACCAAATCACCCACTTTGAACTCCTTTCCACGAGCATACTTATCATGAAGGTACTTCATCTTGTCCTTATACAAGGATGGACTGGAGTAGGCATGAAACTGGAACTCATCAAGATCATTAAGCTGCTCCACCCGATGATTTGCTGCCACATCCCATTCAAGATTTAACTTCCTCAAAGCTCACATGGCCTTGTGCTCTAACTTGACCGGTAGATGGCAAGCTTTCCCAAACACCAACCAGTACAGAGACATACCAATCGGAGTCTTGTAAGTAGTCCTATAAGCCCAAAAAGCATCATCCAATTTCTTTTACCAATCGGTCCTATTTACATTGACCATCTTTGACAATATACTCTTGATCTCCCGGTTGAAGACTTCAACTTGCCCACTAGCTTGAGGATGGTAAGGGGTAGAAACCCTGTGTTGACACCATACTTTACAAGTAAAGTTTCAAATGCCTTATTGCAAAAATGAGACCCTCCATCACTAATGATTGCTCTAAGAGTGCCAAACCGAGTAAAGATACTCTTCTTGAGAAAGGCCACAACACTTCGGGCCTCGTTGTTGGGTAAAGCCACGGCCTTAACCCACTTTGAAACATAATCAACGGCCACAAGAAATACGTGTTTCCACAAGAGCTTACAAACGGACCCATGAAATCAATGCCCCACACATCAAATATGTCAACCTCGAGAATAGTGGTGAGAGGCATCTCATCCTTCTTTAAAATTCCACCTGCTCTTTGACATTCATCACATTTATTCACTAGTTCACTTGCATCCTTGTCCAATGTGGGCCAATAAAAACCACAACTTAACACCTTTGAAGCTGTCCTCGTCCCACCATGATGACCACCGTAGAGAGAGAGGAATGACAAGCATCTAGAATTACTCAATTACTCCTCCTCCGGAACACATCTCCGGATCACACCATCATTACAGATTTTGAACAAGTACGGATCATCCTAGTAGTAGTCCAAGCTATCCCGTTTAAGCTTCATCCTTTGGTTAGAAGAGAGCTCATACGGAACAATACTGGTTACAAGGAAATTGGCAACATTCGCAAACCAAGGCATAATATTCACATACACAGAGAGGAGTTGCTCATTGGGAAATGGATCATTAATCTCGAGGCCATCACAGGGCCTCCCCTCCTCTTCCAAGCGGGACAAGTGGTCCGCCACTTGGTTTTCACACCCTTTCCGGTCCACAATCTCTAAATCAAACTCTTGAAGTAATAAGACCCATCACATCAACCGAGCTTTGGAATCCTTCTTCATCATCAAGTAGTGGAGTGTGGCATGGTCGGTATGAACTATCACCTTGACACCTATGAGATAAGGCCTAAACTTCTCCATTGCGAACACAATAGCTAACAACTCTTTTTCCATCACCGTGTAATTCACTTGAGCATCATTCATTGTTTTACTTGCATAATACACCGGGTGAAACATCTTATTCACTCTTTGACCCAAAACTGCTCCTACCGCAACATCGCTTGCGTCACACATGAGCTCAAAAGGTAAGCTTGGGTGCGGTAATAATGAGAGTGGTTGTCAATTTGTACTTGAGGAGTTTAAAAGCCTTCATACATTCTTTATTGAACACGAACTTGGCATTTTTTCAAATAACTTGCACAAGGGATTCACTACCTTAGAAAAGTCCTTGATGAATCTTCGGTAGAACCCCGCATGCCCAAGGAAACTTTTAACCCCCTTGACTGAGGTAGGAGGAGGAAGCTTTGAGATCACTTCAATTTTAGCCTTGTCCACCTCTATGCTGTGCTTTGATATTTTATGGCCGAGGACAATGCCTTCCTTGACCATAAAGTGGCATATTTCCCAGTTAAGCACAAGATTGGTCTCTTCACACCAGGCCAATACCCTATCAAGATTCTTCAAACATTCATCAAATGAGTCACCCATAACACTGAAGTCGTCCATGAACACCTCCAAAATGTCATCCACCATATCGGTAAATATGGCCATCATACACCACTAGAATGTAGCTGGTGCATTACACAACCCAAATGGCATCCTATAAAAGGCAAAGGTACCATACAGACACGTGAAAGTGGTTTTCTCCTGATCTTCTAGAGTAATCAAAATCTGGTTGTACCCAGAATACTCATCCAAGAAACAGTAGAAGGCATGCCCAGCAAGTCTATGTAGTATCTGGTCAAGAAAAGGCAATGGAAAGTGATCCTTGCGGGTCACTTTATTTAGCTTGCAGTAGTCTATGCACACCCTCCATCCAGTGACAGTCCTGGTGGGAATCAACTCATTTTGCGCATTGGTAACCATGATCATACCACCCTTCTTCGGTACACATTACACCGACAAAGCCCAAGAACTATCCGAGATGGGGTACACAACCCCTGCATCTAACCACTTGATCACCTCCTTTTTCACAACTTCTTGCATAGCCTCATTCAACCTCCTCTGATTTTCCACAGAGGGCTTGGCATATTCCTTAAGAATAATCTTGTGCATGCAAAAGGCGGGGCTTATCCCCCGGATAACAGCTAAAATCCATCCAATTGCCTTCTTCCATTTTGGGAGCATCGCTAATGTGGCATCTACCTACATGTTAGTAAGACAAGAGGAAAGAATAACTGGCAAAGTTGAACTAGGGCCTAAGAATTCATACCTGAGGTGTGGAGGCAACGGGTTAACCTGCAACACGGGAGGTTCCTCTATTGAGGGCTTTGTTGGTGGAGTCTTCTTATTCTCAAGATCCAAAGAGAACTTCCGAGGCTTATAGGAGTAAGAGCTCATTCCATGTAAAGCATTGACACACTCCACCCGGCCTTTATCCTCATTTACATTAAGATTCAACAATACCGCTTCTAGAGGGTCCTCCACATTGATCATTGCACTAGTATCATCAACTATCACTGCCGTGACAAGATCCATAAAATAGCACACTTCAGTATTGTTGGGCTGCTTCATTGACTTGCACACATGAAAGACTACTTTTTCATCACCCACCCAGAAGGTGAGTTCTCCTACTTTCATATCAACTAAGGCCTTCCCAGTTACAAGTAAAGGTCTTCCTAATATGATCGGAACCTCAAAATCAACATTGCAGTCCAAGATTATAAAATTAGCGGGCAAAATGAACTTGTCCACCCTGGACAAGAACATCATCTACAATACCAAGCAGCCTCTTCATAGTTATATCCGCCATTTGCAACCTTATTGAAGTAGCCCTCAGTTGCCCAATACCCAAAGTTTTGAACACGGAGTAAGGCATCAAATTGATACTTGCACCTAGATCGCACAATGCCTTTGCAAAATTAGCGCTCCCAATGGTACACGGGATGGTGAAAGCGTCGGGATCTTCAAGCTTTGGAGCCATCGAGTGCACAATTGCACTTACTTGGTGAGTCATTTTGGTGGTCTCACAGTCCATGGATCTCTTTTTAGTCACCAAGTCTTTTATGAACTTGGCGTAACCCAACATTTGCTCAAGAACTTCCACCAAAGGAACATTGATTGATAAGCTCTTCATCATGTCAATAATTTTCTAAATTGGTTCTCATTCTTTTGCTTCGCAAGCTTTTGAGGGTAAGGTGGAGGACGCCTTGTCAAGGGAGCCTTAGCCTTGGGCACTACCATTTCAGGTATGTCTATTACGTGTTCCCTAGACGGGTTCACATAATATTGGGTTTCCACCTCTTCATCATGAACATCAATCCTCACTTCCGCATTTACATTCTCTTCTCTCACTTGCTCATCAACTAAAGGAACATCATTATCTGGCACTTGAATCTCATCACTCACAATTTTCTTTTGCTTGGAGGTATTCACATCACCACCTCGACCACTTCTAGTAAACACCGTCATTGCATGCCCGGTATTATTCCCACCCTTTAGGTTTACTACTGTATCACTAGTTAGAGCCCCCTTAGGGTGAGTATTCAAAGACTGTGAAATCTGGCCAAGTTGAACCTCCAAATTCTGGATTGAAGTATTGTGGGATGCCAACTGGGCATCGGAGTCAGCGTTCTTCTTCATCATTTGTTGAAACATCATCTCGATCCTTCCCATCTCATTGTTTGACGAGATAGGACCTTGGGAAAAAAATGGAGGTGAGTTTTTTGGTTGTTGATACATCGGAGGCCTTTGAAAGTCTTGCCTCTGATTCCCTTAATTGCCATTGTTCCAACCCCCTTGGTGATTGTTTTGTCCCCAATTGTTGTTGTTGCCACTCTAGTTACCCTGATTTTTCTGGTTTCCCCAATTTTGATTGGTGTTCCCCCAATTGCTATTGCCTTGTTGGTTTTGATTCCCCCAATTTCCTTTGGATATCCATTGTTGTTGTTGGTTAGGAGCATTGCCCCTTTGTACTTGGTAATTGTTCACATATTGCACTTCTTCATTTTGCTCATCATAGCCCTCATCTTGATTGAAACCACCACTACCTTGGTCATATTTATCAGGACTACCTTGACCTTGTTGACCTCTTTGTCGCCTCTTGTTGACACCTTCCATAGCATTTACTTGTCTATGAGCTTGAACCTGTTGCAATTGAGCTTTCGCTAACTAGTTCATTGTGGTAGTTAACTCTGCTATTGCCTGGCCATGATCATGGAGCTCTTGGTGCAAGTGGATGATAGTGGGGTCACCCTGTGGCACATTGGCTCGACTTTGCCAAACTGAGAAAGTATCTGCCATCTCATCCAATATCTCACATGCTTGATCATAAGGCGTGTTCATAAAATTTCCCCCTGCTAGCTGGTTTACCACATACTGATTAGTTGTGTTAATGCCACGACAGAATGTCTCCTGAATCATTACTTCGGTCATGTCATTGTTCGGACATTCTTTCACCATTGTCCGATATCTCTCCCAGATCTCATGAAGTGGTTCATTAGGTTCCTGTTTGAAGGCCAAAATCTCATCTCTCAAAGTCTTCATATGCCCCGACGAGAAAAAATTTGCTATAAACCTGTCCACCAACTCATCCCAAGTGGTGATGAAATGGTTAGGAAGTCTTTCAAGCCAGTCCAAAGCTTTCCCTCTAAGTGAAAGGGAACAATCTCAACCGAAGTGCATCCTCTGACATATTTATTTGCTTGCTTCCCCAACAGGTATACACAAAGCCTTTAAGATGTTTGTTAGCATTATTATGGGGAGCACCTATGAAATACCCTCGCTGCTCCAACAAAGTCAATATCACATTTGTAATTTGGAAATTGCCTGCCCGGATCCGGGGTGGGACAATTGCACTAGCATATCCTTCGTTTGGAAGCACCCGAGGAGTCGCTCTTGGAGGTGGCGGGGGAGGGTCTGGAACATTATCATTGGCATGACGGCCTCTCTTTTGAGCTTGAGGCACTATAGGTACCTCATCATCAATATTGTCATCTATCTCCTCCCCTGGAATGACATTTCTAAGAGGTCATTGTTATTATTTGCCATGTTGTACTTGAATTAGCGACACACACAAATTAGTATCACAGAAGGAAAGAAAAACAAGACACAAAACAATTTAGATAGATAGCCAAAACCATTAGCTCCCCGGCAATGGCGCCAAAAAGTGATCGGGTCCAACCCTACACCACTATAGAGTGGCAAGAGCGGTTGATGCAGTTTTTACCTGAGAAGGTCGGGATCGAATCCACAAGGGCTAATACAATTTTTGAAGTTGGATTCCTATCTAATCTAGCAGTGTGTAGTGCTTTTGATTACACTTCCAATCATGTTTGTTTGTTTGTTACTTCTAATTTTATACTAATGAAGTGCAAAATTAAGCTAAGTAGATATGTTTGTAGGGTTTTCTAAATGGGTAAAGAGGCATTAGGGAAGTGACCTACTCCTAGGTGAGTATCTAACGGGATCTAGAACTTAGGGCAATAATGTTAAATTTGGGATCATGATATAGCCAATGCACGAAGTTACTCACTCTACACCTCTCGGTAGTAAGAGTGACCTTGCCTTAGCTGGCTTTCTCAAGCCCAATTGGGTATTTAATTTGTGCAAGCAATGTTGGCTCAAGTTGGGTATTACTATCTCTAGGTTTAGCCCTTTAATTGGGGCTATCAATCTCTTGAATACACCCTAATTCCTTGTTGTCCTGAAATTCCTAGACTTAGTCTCTCTTTCTCAAGAAGAGCCTAAGTCAAAAAGGCACAAACTAGTTTTTGCAACCACTAATTCAACATAGAAAGCATAAATCAGGCCAAATAACAATCACTCATAAACATCAAAACCCTAAAATAAAAGACCCATTAAATACCCACACTGGTTGAGCCACAACCCTAGCTAATGGGTTTAGCTACTCATAATTGAAGAAAAAATCATAGATTGAGATGAAGAATAATCCATAAATTGTAATTACAAGCTAAGAGACTAAGATTAATTGCTAAGTAAGCTACAAAATTACTCAAAATAGTCAAATACGGAGTTTCACGTGCTCAGCTAACGTAAGATGACCTAAAAATCTGAAAAGAAAGTATTTATACATAGCTAAATTTTTCGGACAAAAATGCCCCTAACGGAGGTACCGCTGCAGCGATGAGGCAACCACGGACCTTAGTCTTTAGCTTTTGCTCAAACTCTAGGCTCTCTGAATCTCTTTTTCGCGGATCGCAGTAAAAGGACTGCTGTCGTGGTAGGGGTACCGTGGTCGCATAAAATCATCACGGACCATAGTAACTTGAAATGCCTCAACTGGTATCTCTCTGAACCTTGCCACCACGGATCGCGATAAAAGGACCGCGATCGCAGTGGATTTTCCGCTATAGCACTGCTTTGACTTGGCTTTAAACTTGTGTAGGTTTCACTCCTTTTTGAGCTGGTTATGACATCCTTGTCTCCTTTTGACCAAACACTACAAACAAGCACAACAAGTTAGCTTTTGGGAATACCTGTACACATTTTAGTCCAAAACTCAAGAAAAAAGGAGCATAAACTAGACTAGAATCCCTAGTTATCAGCAAGCTGAGTCAACAAACAAAGTTATTATTAATAACTTGAAGAAGAGATTAGAATAATCAAAAGGCAAGTGGCTGGAAGTGTTACCAATGGTATTGTGGGCTTATCGAACGACATGCAAAACAAGTACGGGTGAAACTCCATTTTCAATTGTATATGGTGTTGAAGCCTTAATTTCGGTAGATATAGGTGAACCAAGTACGTGATACACATATGCTACTGATAAGGCAAATAAGGAAGAGATACGAGTAAATTTGGATCTATTAGAATAAAGGAGAGAAGCAACGTTAATTCGGATAGCGGCTCAAAAACATATGATTGAGCGATATTACAAAAGGAAACCTAATTTGAGATACTTCAAGACTGGAGACTTCGTCCTCAAAAAGGCATTTCGATCGATAAAAACGGCCAATGCAAGAAAATTGAGTCTAAATTGGGAAGGTTGTTGTAGGATTCAAGGCATCGTTAGAAAGGGAGCATATGAGCTGGAAACCATGGATGACAAGGTACTACCATCAAACTGGAATGCAGTTCATTTGAAAAAGTTTAGACGAAGAAAGTACACATTGTCAGGTATCACTCAAATTCAATATTATTTGGTTCTTTTAAATTTTTTACTAACAATTTTAGATGATAGTAAAAAAATTTAGGCCGTAACAAATGATGATATTAAACCCGAAAGACATGCGAAATACTAAATTATTCCCGGTCTAGGTTGCAACTTTTCTAATGAAAAAAGGGTTATTCAGTCATCATCCAAATGAATATCTTCGAGTCTCGTCCGTATTGTCCTTTTCAGGGAATGGACCAAAAAGGCATAGTTCAGTTCAGCCTGAATCAAAAACCTTGAAGAAACCTTGAATTTTTCAAAGGAGTGTGAACTCGCGAAAAGAACAACAACAACAAACCAAGTTTGGTCCCATAAACGGGGTCTGATAAAGAATGCAAGATATTTCATATTCCTACGAGTTTTAGGTTAAGGCCAAAATTTAGTCACGAGATAATAGACACGATTTTGTATTTTAAAATCTTCTACAATGAAAGCAGTTATGAAAGTGTTGTACGAATAATTATGAAATAATGTACAAAATTTATTTGAAAGTTTAAAGCATAAAACTTCCTCAAATTATTTCTCTTTTCATGTCTACTTCATGCTTCATATATATACACCAATATGAAGATGAGACGTCATCTTCATCAGTGTCGTTAACATAAAAGAGCCTTCTTTTTATAAAAACTCGTGTTTATCAAAGTCACGGATTGTTAAGGAATTTTTAAATGCAAAGAAAAATCTCAAATATCAAAATAATCAAAGAGCGAAATATGGGACAAAAGAAACCGAAACATTTATATATATTAAGCCTTGAAAAAACAAAGGTGTTAATTTATCATTAAAACCCAAATGAAAACAGGGGTAGCAAAAAAAACTTTCCAAAAAGTTGTTAAGCTAAGAGAAAAACGACATAAGGAAGTTCCAAATAAAAGCTAACAAAAAACAGGAGAAAACTAAGGAGCATCATCAATGGAAGCATCATCCAGGGGAGCATCAATAACGGGAGAAGAAAAATTAACTTTACGTTGCTGAGTGTTATCAATTGCTTCTTTAGCCTCAGCATTAAGGTCAATACCCTCCTGGTTGGTTTCAGTTAGAGTCTCGAGGTGAGTGTTTAAGAAAGCCCATCTCACATCCAACGATAACTTATCCTCGAGAGTCTCATAATCCTTCTCCTACTCGTCAATCTCAACTCTCAACTCTTCTTTTTCTGCTTTTGAAGCATCATAAATTATCTTTAAAGGAGTGAGAGAACTTACCAAGAACATAATTTTATCTATAGAGGTGTGGAGATCTTCCTGAACTTGGGTAAGTGTCTGAACCAATTCTTCCGCATAAACCTCTTTATGATTAAGGAGTTCTTTCAAACTCCTTATCTCTTCAGTTGCCTTGGAAAGTTGTTCAGCAAAAGAGGACTCCAGTATATCCTTATCCTTTTCAACCTGGCTAGAAGAAGCTTTTTCAACCGCTAATTCAACAGAAACCACCCTCATTTGTTTTTCCAAAGCATTCTTCTCTTATGCAAGAACTTCTTTTTCCAGTTGAATGATTTCAACTTAAAATCAAAGATTTTCATGGGGGGAAATGGGTGTTTTAGGTAGAGCCTAGGTTTTTCAAAAATTGGGGATTTGGACCTCGATTTGAGGTCTGATTTCAAAACAAATTATATATTTGGGTTCGTGGGAGAATGGAAAATCGGGTTTTGGTTCAAACCTCGGGCTTAGACCATGTGGGCCCGGGGGGAATTTTTGACTTTTTGAGTAAAACTTTGGAAAACTCATCTTCATACACTGGGGTTGATTCATTTAGCGTACCCTCGAACTATTCCTTCTAGTTATTGGCCTTAGTGCACAATTCTATAGCTAGTTGTTTCGTATGAGAAACTTTTTTCATAAGCTCGGTGCCAATCAAATTAAGATGCAAAGGGGAAGACTTATAAATAAGGAAGAAAGAAGAAATGAAATGTAATTAAGTTTGTACCTTCAAAGAAGAATGAACAATGTCATTCATTAAAGTCAGTGAGCTATGACCTTCAAATTTCTCCTTCTCCATGGGGCCTAGCAGCAGTTTCAACCACACGTCGGTTTGACCAGATTTTCTTAATAAATTCCCTCCCTCAGGGATCTCAATTACAACTCTTTTCATCTCCCTCCTGTTGTTAGAAGGTCCAGCCTCTACATGGGAAGCAACCACGGGAATAACAATCGGAGTAAAAGTAACCACGGGAGTAACAACAAGAGTAACATCAGGTAAAGATATGGGGGAAATTTAATCTGAAAGGGAAGCAAGGGGAAATTCTTCGGAAACAAGCTTGGAAGCTTCTTCATCCTTGAAGCCTTGATCTAACAATCTATTAATAGAATTTGGGGGAGGATCAATAGCATCTTCATTAGAAATCACTAAATAAGTGTTCTTTGGCTCATCTATGAGTCTGAAAGGAATTAAACTTGATGGAAGGTCATCATCAGAAACCATACGTCTCCTGACGTGTCTTCTTCTGTTTTTTCTTCATCATCAGAACCACGAGTTCTGTCAGTTTTCCATTTGGAAGAAGATGCATTTAAAATCCGCTCATGGGCAAGACTCAAGAAAAGTTTGGTTGACGGAACAGATGCGGGACTAATGCCACGAATAGCAAATCCTAACAAAAGAAAAGGGAAGGGTGAGAAATTCTTGTATAAGTAAGAAAGAGAAAAAGAAGAACAATGAAGGTAAAAAGTACCCTGCGTCTTCACTTTCCAATCGAATTTTTTAGAAAGGTATTTCCAAGATCTTTTTTTTTTTCATAGGAGCAGCAATTAACATCTTTTCTATCCAAGCGCGGAAGTTGGGAATCTCATCAAAAACTTTCATGGTTGCTGAAAATTGGTATATGATTACATGAAGTTTTCTAAGATGTATAAAAAAATAGAAGAATAGAACTTACGTGCAAAGTTCCATTTCTCCGGGAAAGGCATGTTTTCTTCACCCAATAATCCACTAGTGGGGGCAACAACAAAATGGGCATACCAGCTATGGTGCCGATCGTCCTCAGGGCTAACCTACATCTCTTACTTCTAGCCACGAAGGAAAAAACTCCTTCACGAAATAATTTAGGGGAGTAGAGATGAAGCAAGTGCTGAAAGGTAAAAGGTACAGAAACCAGATTCAAACAATAGCGAAGGCATGCAACAACCCTCCATACTATGGGGCCAATGTGGCCAAGACACACATTGAAGTAATGACAGAACTCAATAATTACTGGATCGATAGGTGGCTTGAACCCTAAAGTAAAAGGGTAAGTATAAACAAAAGAGAAACAAGCATGATAAGATGTGATTCTAGTTCGCACCAAGGACTAAAACTGGGAAATCTGGTTTCCAGTAAAACTCTCGTCGAACCAAGGTAAGAAGAGCAGTAGTGATTAAACTCGGTAAAGATCATCAAGATTGAGGGAAGCTATGAAAGAAACGTGATTTCTCATGGTTTTGCGATCAGTTACGACAGAAAATTCTTTAAGGAACAATCTCTGCAACTGTGGGCTCACGCACAAGTTCATTTAAATCTCTATTCCTAGAAGAAGATCTAGGGGTTAGAGGAGCCCTAGGTCTAGAAGAAGATGGCCTAGCGGAACTACTTTGAGAAGAAGAATCACGATTAGAATGAACCAAGACTACAAAGTCTACCACCTATCCTACTTCTAGTAGGGGCAATAGAAGGCAAGTTCATCAACAATTACCACTTTGCGGGGGACTGGTGTTGTTGAAGACATGATTATCCAAAAAAATATAGAGGGGGGAGGGGTCAAAAATACAACGAAGGAGTAAGGTAATGGGTACTGAAGAAAGAAGACTCCAAGAAATCAAATAAGAATGAAGTATTTATAAGAAGACACGACCATTGTTAAAGTTGGTCATCATGAAGCATCATAATGGAACCGTCACTTCGTGACTGACACACCTGCAGAAAAAACACTAAAAAGCACTGAAACCTGCAGATCCAATCGTCAGAAGCCATGTGGCATGGGCATTAAGTAGATATGACTTACGTCGCATCGATTCTAAAGGAGACATGATGATACTCGAGAAACGGCAACAAGGAATTCTCGTCATAAAAACTTACCACTTCCCAAATATTTAGTTGATAATATTCAAAAAGTGGGGGGACTATCTGTATTGATAGAAAAAAGACATGACACATGGAATATTAGTAAGTTAACAAGCATGACGCATGGAACAACAGTATAGCGACAAGTGGCACTCTCAATTAATTGAATTAAGAATGCAAGGAAGGTGCGGGAGAAACTTCCACGAGGCAGCACTGATAAGAGGACCGAGCCTAACTGTTGTCAAAGAGGGGGCATGAGCAAAATGAATAAAGGTTAAAAAGAAGGGAAGATACACGAACCAGAAGTAAATAAGGAAGGAGAATCAGAGCAGTTATAGGAAATCTATAGCTATGAATATGCCAGTTACGGTCAGCTATAATAATGGGCAATCAATACAGTTAATGTCCATAGTGAATCCAAATTAAGTGCAAAAACTGTTATGATTGTACGCTCCTATAAGAATAAAGAATTTCATTTGTAAGGACATGTTTTAATTACTACTGAAATACAATCTATAATTTTCTACTTTATCAAAGTTTTCGGTCTTGAATTTAGGGATTGATTATCGATTCATTCCTTATTTCTCTTTGCTAATCATCTCTATTACTTTTATTATTTTTCTAAAGGATTATTGTGGAAGCTTAGTAAATTTTGGTTATCAGTAACCAATTTTCTTCTAAATATAGACTTTGACCAAGAAATCTATTTTTGGTTAAATAACTTTCTTATCAAGTGTTAGTGAAATGCGTCAAGCTCTTTGTTATGACATATTCATATGTCAAGATCTATGAAATTCTTATATCTTTTCGAATTTGAAACAGTATTTTGATAATTTAAAATTAAATAAAACATATCATTATATAGGTTCATCTACTAAAAACCTATATACGAAATTTCTTCAGTTGCTTACTCAGCCTAAGCAAGCATGACCGAACACCTGAAAGAAGTTCTTTCTCCATCGAACGAGAATGGACGAAGAACGAGGGGGCATTTTTTATGTTTAATTAGTAAACGTCCTTTGGACCAGATTTTCTAGCATTCTTATTAGAAATGAGCCTCAAACATTCAAAGAAGCAATATCTTCCTCGGAAGCCCAATATATGAAAGAGGCAGTCAATAGTGAGATAGAATCCATATTAAATAATCATATTTGGGAATTGGTTGATCTTCCTCCAGGAAATAAACCTTTGGGTTCTTAGTAGATTTTCAAAAGGAAAATAAAAGCTGATGGTACTGTTGATAAATATAAGGCAAGATTAGTTATTAAAGGGTTTAGACAATGAGAAGGTCTTGGTTACTTTGATACATACTCGCCGGTAACAAGAATTACATCTATCCGGGTGTTAATAGTGTTAGCCGCCATGTATAGCTTTCAAAAACATCAAATGGATGTGAAGACAACCTTCTTAAATGGAGATTTAGAGCAAGAAATTTATATGAACAACTTGAAGGTTTGTAGTTCCCGAAAAATAAAAGAAGATGTGTTGACTTGTTAAATCACTTTAAGGACTAAAAGAAGCACCAAAATAATGGCATGCGAAACTTGACCAAACAATATTGTCAAATAGTTTCAAGATCAATGAGTGCGACAAATGTATTTACATTAAGAATACTCCAAATCAGATAGTCATTGTTTGTTTATATGTGGATGATATGTTGATAATGAGTAACGACATTGCTAACATAAATGCTACTAAGCGCATGTTTACTAGTAAGTTTGATATGAAAGACTTAGGAGTTATCGATTTAATTTTGGGAATTAAAATTCTTAAGACTCCTAAAGGTCTAGCTTTGTCTCAATCTTATTATATTAAAATGGTATTTGGAAAGTTCAAATATTTGAACTTTAAAGTTGCAAGAATACCAATTGATTTAAAGCATACGCTTGTGAAGAATAAAGGTCAAAGCAAATCTCAACTGAAATATGCTTGAGTATTGGGAAATTTGATGTACATTATGAATTGTACACAATCGGATATAACTTGTGCAATAAGTAATCTTAATCGATATACAAGTAATCCCGACCAAGCTTATTGGATAGCAGTGAAACGAGTATTGGGGTATTTGATATATACCTAAGACTATGCATTACATTATAATAATTATCCCGCAATTATTGAAGGATATAGTAATGCAAATTGGATCATCAGATCACCAGAATTAAAATCCACAAGTGGATACGTTTTTACCATTAGTGGATGAGCAGTGTCTTGGAAGTCGTCCAAACAGACATGTATCGCCCGCTGTACAATGGAGTTTGAGCTTATAGCTTTAGACAAGGCTGGTGAAGAAGCTGAATGGCTCCAGAATTTCTTGAAAGATATTTCATTTTGGCCCAAACCTTTGGCACCTTTATGCATATATTGTGATAGTCAAGCGACAATAGGAAGGGAAGGGAGCATTATGTATAACGGGAAATCTTGTCACATACGATGAAGATATAATACCGTTAGACAACTACTCTCTAGTGGAATTATCACAATTGACTATGTAAAATCAAAAGATAATGTATCGGATCCGCCTAAAAAAGGCTTAACTAGAGAGGCGGTTGAGAAGTCATAAAAAGGAATGGGACTATGGCCGAGGACAAGTCACTGTGGTGGTAACTCTACCTACAAGACTGGAGATCCCAAGATCTAGGTTCATGGAGATCAAACAAAGTCATTAGTAGCGGTTCAACATTGTCAAATATAATTTTTGGTTGGCGGTTCAACATTGTCAAATAAATTTTTGGTCCATTCTCATGATGAAGACATTGTTCAGTACCAAGGATAAAGCGTTAAGGCTTTTTAATGGTTTCTAAGTTTGATACAGGGTATATCAAATAGTGTATCTATGGATAACACATTTAGGAATCATATATGTAAGTGTGAAGTGTAAGCAGTTTCAAGGAGAATTTTGAAAGGCTGGTTCTCTATGCACTTATGAAACCAGGCGGTGTTCATCGCCTAAACGAACACAACAATGAGAATCAAAGACAGTTAAGGGTTGATTGTGTGACATATGGATGTCTAGGTGTACTCCAAAGTTTGACGGTTTAAAGATATCAAATCTACCAATTGATCGAGTATATCCGACCTATGTTCACTACGGAAAGTTCAAAGGGAAACTCCTAATCATGCGATTAATCCCTGCTTGCGAATCACACAGTTTTCTCATGCATATTTTTTCCAAATAGCCATTCCCCATTTGTATGGGGGATTGTTGGTTTTTGTTAATTAAAACAAAAGAGGTATGAATGGAAAATGGTCGGAAAAAAATGGAGGAAAATACAATTTTGAATTAGTCCCTTTTACAAAGGAACTTTGTCCCTCATTGGATAAGAAGAGGAAAATTCTTGTGCTTATATATAGAAGCCCTTCTTCTAGCTTTTAAAAAGTTGAGAAGAGAGCAAGCCTCGCGCCGTCGCTCACTCGGCTCGGCTTCGGATTCGGATTTGGTCAATTGATATGATTGATTGATAATTTTTTGGACCGATTTTTTTTCACTTCTGTTATTTAATATTTTCTTTCCTAATATTTTTTCGCAAAAAAAATATTAAATTCGCGACATTATTTCCAGCGGTCAAATCGCGACCAACCATTCAGTTTAACAGAAATTTTGTCGAATAGATACCTCTTCAAACGAACAAGCACCTTTGCACCTCTTGGGACTCAACTCTGTTGTCTATAAATAGAGAGGTTCAGCCTTATTTTTTACCACCGAAATCTGAAAATCTTTTTCCTTTATCTTCTGCATTCTGCATTGTCTTTTAAAGCAAAAATGTAAGCATTTTGTGTGATTTGCTTCGTCATTTGAGTTCGCCAAAGTTCTGTGATTTGAAGTGCCGCTATCATAGAATAGTTATTATGCTCTATCTTGGGAGGAATTAATCCGAAACCTTGGGCAACTGTGAGGGGATTAAATTCCTTAAGAACACACAAGAAACTTGTGGGCTTGAAATTTTTCTGTTTTGTTTTCTTAAACTAACGTTTTCTAGTTTTCTGATTTTGAATTTTGTGAGAGAACAAGTTGTTTAATAAGAGCCAGACAAATTTGATGAGTTACTCCTTTCTTTTTCTATATCCTAAATATTTTGCATATAAGAATTAGTTTCTGGGCGATCAACCAACCTAACTTCAACACTGATTTGGCTCAAATAAAGTTTACATATTAAGTAAATAGGAAAAAAGAGACTTATTTGTGGTCCAAATGTTGCTTATATGATATTAAAAAGAGACTAATAAAGTATAGTAAACAGCTTGTAAGATAGCAATAACTTAATACAATCTTACCAACCAATAACTATAGTATCACACTCTACTAATCTTATTGATTTAGTTAAAGCTTACCATTCGCGGCGAATTTCGTGTATGGAAACTAAAAACTGCAATTGCCAAACAAATATTTTCACTTGCAAGTTATCTATATTATATTAAAAAGAGAGTAGTATGGATTATGATTAAGTTAAGTGGCAAATTAAAATGAAGTCATTTGGCAATTATAGATCAACATTAATTATTAGAAATTATAAATAGAAACATAATTAAGAGAAATAGTTTAATGAATCTTATACATAATCCAAATATATCTTAAACAAATCTAATCTCTCTCTCTCTCTCTCTCTCTCTCTCTCTCTCTATATATATATATATATATATATATATATATATATATATATATATATATATATATATATATATATATTGATTTAGATGAATGAAGAATCAGTACCTTAAAGGACAGAGAATATACTCATCCTGAACAAAAAATCGCAGTTAAATTCTATTACTGGGACTATGTGGAAAGTTTTAATAAGATTTTTCTCTATGAAAATCCTAATAGGAAGCACTTATGGCTTATCAAATTATGTTCTAATATGTTCAAACAACAGATTCCAAATTGGTTTTGCAAATGGTGGAAATTATATGGTCCATCATTAGAATTAATTATATAATATATATATATATATATATATTCACTCATAGATTTTCTTCTAAATTAGCTAGAAATATGGAGGTAAAAAATTAATTAAAAACTATAATTTAAAAAAATAAAAATATAGAAAAACGTAAATTGAGATAACCTATGACTATTTATACTTTGAAGTAAGTTAAAATATAAAATAAAACAAAAATTTACTTATGATATTAAAGATTTATTGACTTCAAAAATTAAAAAATTCAAGCAGTAAAATAAGATCTTACATAAAGTATACAGTTATTTATACGATAAGAAAAAATTTAAATATTTATATCTTCTATATATATTATATTAAAAGGAAGGTAGTGAGGCATGACATTAAGCCAAGTGGCATATTCAGAAAATGTCACTTAGCATTTTTAAGACATAATCTAAATAGATTTTTAGACAAATTTAATAAGGATTAAAACAACTTAGATTTGATCAAATTTAATTTATGGTAGAAATCAATTAAAATTGACTCACATTCTTATACTAAATAAATTTTGATAGCTTTCCAAATATAATTATTAACTAACCACTTGATCTGCTTTCTTTCATTTCATAATTTTATTATTTTTAGAAATAGTACATAGAGAAATAAAATGATAATAAAAATATTATCATTAGATATAATGTGTTCAAATAAATAAGAAATTAATTTTTATGATTAATACTAAAATGAGTGTGGTAGAAATAGATATTAAATTAAACAATCTAATGAAAGCCACATAACAATGTAATAACATTATGTATTGAATAATGGAATAGCAAAAATAAGGGAAAAATAGAGAAAAATTAATCAAAACTTTCATCATAAAGAAAATGATAAAACTTATTTAAATTTGAGATGAGAAAGTTGTTATTTATCTATTATGATAAGAAAGATCATATTGTGGATAATACCACACAACTTATGTGTAACAGATAAAATAAGAACTTAAAAATATTTAAAATAAATTAGAAATAGCGTGAGAATATTTATGCTAAGAATTAGTTTAGAAAATAAAATAAAGTGAAAAAAATACTTAAAAATACTATTAATAAATTTAAATAACTTAAGAATTCAAGAATTTTTTTTTAAATAAAATAGATATTTATTTTAAGATTACAAAATTTCTAGATTATCTATATTATATTAAAGGATAGTAGTGGATAATAATACTAAATAAAGTGGCACCAAAAATTAAATTCTTACTAGATATAGAATTGAAATTTAAAAAATATAAAATAAATATCTAATATACGTAATTTTACTAACTAAAATTAAAAGTCAAATTTTGTATCTTGAAACTAAAAGAGAATTTTTTTTATTGCATGTAATACAAAAATAAATATAAGAAAACTATACGGGTAAAATATTAATTAAAAATTTCTTAGGAGGGAAGAGATTGTATAAAGGAAAAAATAGATATAATGTGAGAATATTTATACTTTAAATTAATTTAAAATAAAATAAAGTAAATAATTGAATTATATTCAAAAATATTATTGATAGATTTAAATAGTAAAATAGTTTTGAGTAAGAAGATAAAAGCGTAAAATATATTAAATTTCAAGAATAAAAAATAATATTATAATTATTAAAAGGATAATAGGCAAAATATTAAGTCAATTAGTAAGCCGAAAAAAATCACATGAAAGTATAATAATAGTAAATAATAAATAATATAATAATTATAAACAAAGAATTAAAAAGATTGTGTAAAATTTAAAAGAATAAGACTTATTTAAGCTTGAGATAAAAAATAAACTAATACTGAAAATTTTATTAAAATAATATAATTTAATATGTTCAAAGGGGACAAATCACCACATGACATAGTTAGTAATTTTCAATATTGATAACGAAACGAAATTCAAGTACTAAAATTGTCACGACCCAAACCTCGCTCCGGTCGTGATGGCGCCTCTCGTGAAGACAAGGCCAGCCAACAAACCCATATCGCCTTTTCAAAAATAGTTAAACATTAATAAATAGTTTATATATGATTTAATGATATAATTAACGGAAGCACAACCCGACACAGCCCTAACCGGGGTATCACAAGTCACGAGCATCTACTAGGGTATAAATACAACTAAAAGTCTGGAGTGTACAAATACAGACTAATGAAATGAGGAGAGAGAAAAGCAGTACTACGAACGCCGGCAGCTACCTTGCTAAACCCTGATGACTCTGCCTCCGATCAGCAAAAACATACCTGAATCTGCACACAAGGTGCAGGGAGTAATGTGAGTACTCCGACCATTACTCCGACTCAATGAGTAATAATAATAAATAAAGACTGAAGGCAAGAAATCACATAAAAACACAAGGCATTTCATACTGAAGTAGTAAAATCACTTTAAACAGTAAAGCAGTGAGAAATCAAGTGAAAATCCATTTTTCCAACAAGTAGAACAAGTAGTTTACAAGTGAATAACAAAATGATAGAAATGTAAACAGCCCCTCGGGCAAAACATGTACAACAAACCGCTCCTCGGGCATAATATCAACAGAACCAGCCCCTCGGGCTCAATATCAGAACAGTGCCAACCCCTCGGGCTCAATATCAGAACAGTAACAGCCCCTCGGGCTCAATATCAGAACAGTAACAGCCCTTCGGGCTCACTCTTATAATAGTATCAGCCCCTCGGGCTACCTCACAATCACTCATATCAGCCCCTCGGACATAGTATCAATCACTCAGAACAATAGGTACCTGTGCTCACTATGGGTGTGCAGACTCCGGAGGGGCCTTTTACGGCCCAAGCACTATATCAAGCCACATCGTGGCATCATCACTCAGCATATCCTCACATCACTCAAGCCACCGCGTGGCATATAAAGTATCTCAGGCCCTCGGCCTCATATCACTCGTCCTCACATCACTCAAGCCACCTCGTGGCATAAATAGTATCTTAGGCCCTCAGCCTCATATCACTCAGCATATCCTCACATATGGCCCTCGGCCTCACTTAGTCCGGAAATCATCATAAGCCCCTCGGGCATTTGTAAAACAATAGTTATCAGCCCAAAATACCATTTAGAAATATCATTTGAGTTTTCAAATCTGCATAAAAGCGGCTCAGTTTGTAAAACAATAATTATCAACAGGACTGAGTTTAAATATAAGTCAAAACAGTGAGGAAATAGTGATAAAAATTCCCAAAGGATTCAAATAATTGGCACGAAGCCCAAGTATAGCAATCAGCTCAAATCATGATGATAACAAATAAGTTTCAATCAAATATGCGGTAAAATCATCAATCGGGATGGACCAAGTCACAATCCCCGGTAGTAAAAGACCTCGCGCCCATAATCCAGCGCGTGTCTCACCTCAATATAGCACTACGATGTGCAAATTCGGGGTTTCAAACCCTCAGGACATCATTTACAATCATTACTCACCTCGAACCGGCTAATCCTCTAGCTCGCGATGCCTTTGTCTCTCAAATCGACCTCCGAATGCCTCAAATCTAGACACAATAATTCGATTCAGTTAATAAAAATTATACGAATTAATTCCATATGAAATTCTACATTTTCCATTAAAAATCTGAAATTGCACTCAAATTTCGCACGTGGGGCCCACATCTCGGAACCCGACAAAATTTACGGAATATAAAACCTCATCCAACCACGAGTCCAACCATACCAATTTTACTAAAATTCGACATCAACTCGACCCTCAAATCTTCAAATTAAACCAAGAGGGTTTTCAAGATTTTTCCAACTAAAATCATCAATTAAATGCCAAAACTAGTAATAGATTTGGGTAATCTAACCAAAATTGAGTTAAGAACACTTACCCCATTGTTTTCTCTGAAAATATCCCGAAAATCGCCTCTCCCCGAGCTCCGATTTGCTAAAAATGGAAAATGGGACGAGTCCTATTTTCAGAGCTTGAATCTGTCCAGAAAATATCATGGGCACTGTTCACGCGTGCGGTACTGTTCACGGGGGTACTGTACATGATATTGTTCACAGGGTATTGTTCACGGTACTGTTCATGGGGTACTGTACACGGTACTGTTTCTGCAATTTTCCCTAAGTCCGAAATCACTCCGAGACACCTCTGAAACACTCCCGAGCCCTCGGGGCTCCTAACCAAACATATACACTAACTCAACAACATCCTACGAACTTAATCGTGCGATCAAATCGCCAAAATAACGTCATATACCATGAATTAAGCTTTAAAATCCAAGAATTCTTTCAAATTTCATAAAACATCAAATTTTCCATTTTGAGTCCGAAACACGTCAAACGACGTCCGTTTTCAACCAAACTTTACAGAAAGTGCTTAAACCCTATATAAGACTTGTACCGTGCGCCGGAACTAAAATACGGGCCCGATATCATCACTTTCTAATCAAATTTCATTTCCATTTTCCTTAAATATTTTTAGAAAATAATTTTACTCAAAAATTCATTTCTCGGGTTTGGGACCTCGTAATTTGATAATTCTTGTTCCTATGAGTCAAAAATAATGATATGAACATAGTCCTTCAATCGAAACTCAATTCGGAGCTCGTTTGCTTAGTGCGATACCCATTTCGCTCGTTAAATAATTAACATATGATTCGCGTGAAAAACCAAATCACGACTTGATGAAATTAGACCAATATTTCCAGATCACTTCTATAATTCATTATCAAAATTCTGGAAGTCTCGAAATCAAATTTCGATCTCTAGAACTAAAAATGGACCTTTGGATCATTGTGCTTATGCTCAAAACAGCAAAATCTTCCAAAAACTCTTCCAAAACTTATCCGAGCCTCATGGGACCCCGACCAAAAATGCCAACATAATTCATAACATCATTTTAACCTGTTTCAATCATAAAAATTCCTCAAACAACATCAAATTACCCAAAACTCATCGAATTCAAGCCTAAGTTTCCAAAAACTTCCGAAATACTCTTTCAATCAAAAACCCGACCAAACGATGTCCGAATAAACTGAAATTTCGCACACACATCACAAATGACATAATGAAGCTATATCAACTCTCGTAATTCCATTATGACCACTACATCAAAATCTCGCCTATCAACCGGAATTCGCAAAAATACTAACTTATCCAATTCAAGCCTAATTCTACACCGGACCTCCAAAACCAATTCCGATCACACTCTTAAGTCACAAATCACCTAACGGAGCTAACCAAATCATAAAAATTCCAATCCGAGATCAAATACACGTAAGCCAAATTTTAGTCAAACCTTTCAAATTTCAAGCTTCAACTGAGAACTGTTCTTCCAAATTCATTCTGATTAACCTGAAACCCAATACCAATGATTTACATAAGTCATAATACACCACACGAGGAAAGTAATGCCCAAGAACTGGAGAGCGAAGTGCAAAAGCTCAAAACGACCGGTCGGGTCGTTACAAAAATTAACCTATTAGATTATATAAATATAGGAAAAGAAAACAGGTTATCAATTATGAGATTTGCGAAATGGTTTCATGTCTTACTTTTTAATTAATATCTAATGATTATCAATAAATTTTATCTGGAAGGTTTATATTTTAAAGTTATTTATACATAATTCAAATATTCCAAATCACAACCCGACATGATTTGTGTCTGCGCATCGCGCGAGTACTAATACTAGTTTGATCATTAAAGAATTTCATATCTTTCTTGTATATTTGTAACTGGTCCAATTTCATAAGTTTCTTTAGCTGTTTTACCTTCAAAAAAAATAGAAAAAGGGCCAGGCTGGACGAACCTCAAGAAGCTCATCTAGGCTGAAATTATTTGAAGAATTAATCTAAATAGTTGTTTATTCAATCGCTTAAATTAAAAATTAGCGGTGAATATATGTATGGATAACGATATGATCAATGTATAATCTATATATACCGAGTAAAAGGAGTAAACAGAATATCTGATCGGCTATTTATGTAAAGATACCAATTTATTTCTCTTCATGTTTTAGTTAAAGGAGTTGTTATATGAATAGTCGGCCAACTTCACTATTTTTTTCTAGCCGGTATACATATATATTATATATTGATTATACATAATTATACATAATTAAACATATATTGTACGTAAATTATATGTATTAATTATACATCCGCGGGCTATTTTAGTTTAATAGATTAGGTGGATGGTTATTTGGGTTAATTCTAGGAAATCTTATATAAATATCCCAAATAAGTCCCAGCTTATCAACCTTAAGCCATTAATCATAGACTTACCAAAACTAGCCAAACACATATAAAAATTGAAAACTCAAATAAATAAGGTTATTTCTCTCCAAGAATCACACGCAAAGATCTCCTTCCATATTTTTAAGCGTAATTATGAACATTAGGTGCAAGAATTAGATGCAAGATGGAAAGAAAATTTCATGATATATATATATATATATATATATATATATATATATATATATATATTTTCAAAAATCTAAGCAAAAAGGACATTTTTTAATGGGTATGATTGAAATTCATTGAAAACATATAAATGAATCAATATACAAATTTTGAGGAATATTTGAGGTGATTTAAACTGATTTTGTATCAAAATTTGTAGTTAAAATCATGTTAAAAAAAATTCTTTTGTGACACATGTATCAAACATGTATCACGCATGTATCTCACACACATGTATACATAGATATACATTTGATACAAATATGATACATATACGATACACATATTATTTTTTTCATGTTCATCTTCTACTTCGAATTACACACTCATACCACCTCAAACTCCACTAAATCATTCTAAAATTGAGATTCAAGCTCCTAAGACGTACACAATCTATTCTAATAATATCCACTCAAAAGAAAGAAATTGGCTAATATTAATAATTTTTGACTAATATTAATAACATTTTATGAATTGATCAATTTTTGTAATAAGCTACTTATCAATGGAGGTAACTAGTAATTTTCCTTAATTTTCTATTTGGGTTAATTCTTAATTCTTCTAGTTAAATGTCTCGTCGCGTTTGGGCTATATAATAAGGCCCATAGGAAATTGGGCCTGCAAAATTATCCAATCTATTTAAACACCATCCAGATTCTGCCTTCTCCATCTCAAATCCTAACAATGGAGAATCTCATGGCCACTTACCAAGACGACGACGAAGAAGAAAACACCCCTGCCGTCGAAGCTGCATCATCCGCCGCTGAACCTCCACTAGTTCCCGCCGAAGCTTCACCATCTTCCGCCGAAGTTCCACAACCAGTTGCCGAAAATGGCAGTGCGAATACTCCAGAAGCCGAACCCGAATTGCCCACCACCGACCCGAAAATTCCCTTGAAAGAAGAAGAAGACGACGACGACGATGATGACGTGGATGAAGATGAAGAAGAAGAGCCACCACCAAAGAAGCAAAAGCCACTTTCCACTTTAACCCTAACACCACCAAAAGTAGAAGAAGAGGAACAACAAAATGGCGAACTGACCAAATTGCCCTTGTCAACACCCATAATTACAGCAGCAGCAAAGGAAACTCCGACCTCCACAAGCAGCAAGAAAGCAAAATACAAGAAGAAAAACAACAACAACAACCTCTGGACAAAACCCAGTTCACGTAAAGGCAAAAAAAAGAAGCAAAACAACAACAACAACAACAACAACAACAGCAACACAAAAACCAACAAAAACGGCGCCGTTTCAGCACAAGAAGCTGAAGACAAAGTTTACATTACACCAATCCCAAGATTCCCTGACAAAAATGACGACAGCCCAGATATGAAAATCTGCCTTTCAAAAGTTTACAAAGCAGAAAAAGTGGACATAAGTGAAGATAGATTAACAGCAGGGAGTATTAAAGGTTACAGAATGGTGAGAGCAACAAGAGGAGTATTAGAAGGAGCATGGTATTTTGAGATTAAGGTAATGAAATTAGGTGAAAGTGGGCATACAAGACTTGGTTGGTCAACTGATAAAGGAGATTTACAAGCACCTGTTGGATATGATGGGAATAGTTTTGGATATAGAGATATTGATGGTAGCAAGATTCATAAAGCTTTAAGGGAGAAATATGGGGAACAAGGGTATGGTGAAGGTGATATTATTGGTTTTTATATTAATTTGCCTGAAGGTAGTCAGTATGCTCCGAAACCACCGAGACTTGTTTGGTATAAGGGACAGAGATATATGTGTGCTTCTGATCCTAAGGAAGATCCTCCCAAAACAATTCCAGGTATTTCACTGACACCCAGCCCAAGTGCTAGATTTTATTTGAACATTTATTGGTGTTGTTTTTGATAAAGGCTCAATTTTTATGCCGAATGCTGTCAATGAGGATTCATATATCTGACCCCAACTTGTTTGGGGCTGAGGTGTAGTAGTTGTTGTTCGTTGCTGTTATTTTGATAAATGTTCAATTCTTATGCTTAATGCTGCTCAAAATGATGCTTAAAGATTCATATAGCAGACTTCAACTTGTTTGGAACTGAGGTGTAGTTGTTGTTCCTGCTGTTTGTTGCTGTTTTTTTAATAAAAGTTCAATTTTATGTTGAGTGCCTGCTTGAATGCTGTCCATGAGGATTCATATAACCAACCCTAACTTGTTTGGGACTCAGAATACTGGTAGACTAGTAGTTGTTATTTGTTGCTATTACTTTAATAGAAGTTCAATTTTTATGCGGAATCTGCTTGAATGCTGTCAGTGAGGATTATTATATAGACGATCCAACTTACTTGGGATTGAGGCGTAGCTGTTATTTTTTTGAGTAAAAAATAGGTTTTCTTTGTTGTTGTTGTTTGTTGCTGCTGTTTTGATATAGGTTCAATTTTATGCTGTCTGCTGCTTCAATTGTCGATTCAAACTTTTGAGGGAGGTTTAGCCTAGCCCTAAGCCTTTTCGGAATAGAATGCTTCTTTGACAGACCTTCCAGCAAGAAGGAGGAAGGCCCTCTTTTCGCCCATGGATCACTTAGTCGGAATAAGCGGGCTTAGGTTGATGCGGAATAAGCCATTTTCCCCCTGTTTCCATGGAAAGGTGTCGAAGGAATAGGCACATTTAGAGCTGTGGGACTTGAAGGAATAGAATGCCCCGTTAGAATGGGCAGGGACAGTCGAAGGGTAAATTAAAAGTTAATTTGGACAATTTAGGTATATAAATGAGGAGCTGAAGCTGTGGTACTTTTAGATTGCTGTTGTTTCACCAGCTGTTCACAAATGATTAAGAAAAAATTGATGGGGTTTGGTAAAGTTTTGATTTTTATGCAGGTAGATGCCAGAACTTATGCATTAAACTCGAAAGAACTAATAAAGAATTACATTAAGGTAAGATATGTGTATAAGAGGCGTTGATGCTTTAAGGTAAATAAACTTGGGAAGAATGTGCGGAAACTATTCAAATATAAATTGTTGCAAACCTCTTCTGATAAGTTAGGATATCAAAAAGTCTTATTACCTTGTGTCTCAGTCAAATCACCCACAAGTTTTCTTTTAATTGATTGTCTTCTTCATGTATCTACTAGTTTCATAGGTTAATGGGGTTTCTGAAGGATTCTGGTCAAGGGATTAACTTTTTGAGAGTGAAGATGAATCACCCATGTTCGTCGTCCAAATTTGCTAGTGTTAAAGGTTAATAAAATTTTGCAAAGACTCTAGTAAAGCTATTAACTTATTCAGAATTCATGAAGAAGCGCACTTCTATCTCACAGTAGTGATGGAGTGGATCTCATTACTCTCATCTCCTTCCTGCCAGCATCAAAGAGCAAAGCTTTGGTGTTTTTTATGGTGATGGTGGTATTGGCATATCGCAATGACAAATGTGAATGTTCTAGTTCAACTGTTTAGGTCGGATGGGTTGCTTAGTTGCTGCATTAGTGAAGTATTATGAGCAAGAATGATGTTCTTTTCTCACACTTTTCAATCAAAATGTGAAGTTCTAGTCCTTATCGTGGATTTGATTTAGCAATTTACATTACATGTATTGGTGCGCTCGTCTATATATGCGTGTGCTGACCATCTCAATGAGTTGAGTAGGATCTCCTTTGGTGTAATATTCAAACTCTATTTCACTCTGTAGTCCCCATACCAAAATGCTGAAAAACATGATGTACTTACAATTATGTTTGTAAAGGTATCCCTGGGGAAATCAAGTTTGAGAAATTCCAGTAACCCCTGTTTCCTCCTTATGTGTTTGGCAAATTCATTTTCTTGTGTTGTCAAATTGTCGTGTTCATTAAGCTGTGTACAAAATATTGTATTTTGTCTGAACAGGGAGTGAGATATCTTTCTTCAAAAATGGAGTGTGTCAAGGTGTTGCTTTCAAGGATCTTTATGGTGGTCGTTACTACCCTGCTGCTTCAATGTATACGCTTCCCGACCAACCTAATTGCGTTGTGAAGTTCAATTTTGGTCCTGACTTTGAATGCTTTCCTGAAGATTTTGCTGGGCGCGCTGTTCCGAGACCGATGGTTGAAGTTCCTTATCATGGCTTTGATGGAAGAGTCGAGAATGGTGTGTCCAATGAACAAAAGAATTAGCTCTATGTCTTTTACCATGTTGACCAATACATAGAATACTGCTTGTTTGACTTCTGATTTTCACTGTAATTTTTCTGATCTTACTGATTTAGACTACTACGCGACAGTCAAACCTTGTAAAAGATTCTTTCTAAAAATTGGAATCGTTGAATTTATTTATTCAATTTTGACACGTCATGATTAGTTTTACAGCTATGAACTTCAACTATTCCTCATTGCAGCTGAATCTGTCACTTCTATTCTCAAGCAAGATAATGTTGTGCCAGATAGTACTAAAATCAGACTCATACTTCTTTTTTCCTTTTCGGCTCGCAAGTTTTAGTCCATCCTACTATTTTATACCAAAAATAGTTTGGGAAGAGAAAACAACCACCTTAAGTAGCAGTTGCATCTGCCTAACTCCATTTCATCTAAGCTATCTTGGCAGATTGAACATGATTTAAACTTTCTGATTACAGGTGATTCATGGCATTCAACTAGGATGTGCCCTATGCTCAAAGTGGTAAAAGAACACGTAAATAAAATTGGTGAAGCTGCTGAAATGGTCAGCTAAGCTTGAGCAGTGCACTCAGGTTGGTTATGTTTCAGCTTTTGTAAATAGAATGTAGAATGCTACTTGGCGTGGTCTCCTTGTTGTTCCAACTTATGTAAGTGGTAGACTGTTGAGTGCTGGAGAATGGGTGATCAATTTCATTTGGGTAGCCTGCTGTACAGTTTCTATTGTGTTGTTGTCTTCTTGTAGTTGGTTGAGACCCTGTTTCTAGTCTTTATTAGCTCTTTCTGTTAGAGAAATGTGCTGTCTGATGGAAGAAATTTCTGGTTGATGAACTTAGCGGTTAGTCCGTGAGATTGTTGCTTGACCCTCATCTCCGTTTTCTCGTATTTAATTGTGCTTTTTATGTTTTGAGTTAGGAAGCACGGACATAGATGGATATGATCACGAGTATATTTGTTGTTGTTATTGTCGTTATTGTATGGAAGATGCCACTCTTTGGATAGTTGTAGCATTTAAAGGAACACAGTATGGAATACTTTTGAGGCCACGTAAAGAAATTAAAAAGAAAAAGTACCAAAGAAAGGTATGGTGTACTTAAGAGTCCTAACAAAATAAGTCTTAGAAATTAAAGATCCAAGGGGTGTTCCATATAGTTATAATGTTGATTGACTTCAATATTCCAACTTATGCAATTTTTAAATGTAGTTGTCATTCAAATTTATATGCTACATTAAATTTGGTGTTGTTCATTGTTTGTGATGTTTATTCATAAATTGAAATAGAATGGGTTTTTGCATGTATTTTTAATTTGTGATTTATGGAGCTTGAATTCAAGGTTTTGACTTCTTGAGAAAATAAAGCAAGGTTTTGGAATGGCTGAAGGTCAGGGCGGGAGAGGTTCGAGAGGAAGGAGTTGTAGAAGGGGCATAGTGGAAAGGGCAAGTTATAGACGACACAACAGGGCAAGTGACACATGATAGGGTTACCGGAGGATGGGATAAGAAAAGAAGTTGGTTTTAGGTGGAAAGATGAGGCAATGCAGCAAAGTGGTTGTGATTGCATGATCACGAGGATAATGAAAGGAGGATTTTCAAGGGTGTGATTCAGTGGTTAATAAAGTGGGATGAAAATAATGGAAAATCAGGGTTCGAATCTCACTAAAGACAAAAATACTAACTGATTTTTCCAATCTACCTAAATATTGCTGGCAGATTTACTTGATACTTGTGTTTGTGTTGGTGGAGATTGTAAGTGTAACAACCAGTCCATTAGTGATATTGTCCGCTTTGGGCCTAGACCTGCACGGTTTTAAAACGCGTCAATATAGTCTTAAGGCTTGTCTACTTATATACCCAACATCTCTTCCGTATTTTGTTGATGTGAATTTGCCTAGGATGTTACCTGCATCCCCCTTAGGACTTAGCGTCCTTGCTGAGGTTTGTCCCACCACCGTTCAAGGCTGCACGTAGAGTAGCTCTGATACCATATGTAACCGCCCAACTCCTTAGTGATACTGTTCATTTTGGGCCTAGGCCAACACGATTTTAAAACGCGTCATTAGAGTCTAAGGCCTGTCTACTTGTATACCCAGCATCTCTCCGGTGCTTTGTCGATGTGAGATTCGCCTATGGTGTCACATACACCCCCTCATAGGGACTCAACGTCCTTAGTAAGGTTTGCCCCACCACCATTCAAGGTTGCACGCGAAGTGGTTCGTTTTGGGTCTAGGTCAGCACGATTTTAAAACGCGTCACTAGAGTCTAAACCCTGTCTACTTATATACCCAACATCTTTTCCATGCTTTGTCGATGTGGGATTCGCCTTGGGTATCACATACACCCCCTCATAGGGACTCAGTGGTCTCAGTAAGGTTTGCCCCACCATCGTTCAAAGTTACACAGGGAGGGACTCGGATATCATATATAACAGCCCAGTCCACTAGTGATATTGTCCGGTTTGGGCTTACGCCTGCACGGTTTTAAAACGCGTCACTAGAGTCTAAGACATGTCTACTTATATACTTAATATCTCTCACGTGTTTTGTCGATGTGGGATTCACCTAGGATGTCATAGTATGGTAGATTAGTTGAGGTGTGTATAAGTCGGCCTAGCACCACCACTATATATAAGAGTGTTGGCGGAGATAGCAGGTACTTGGTAGATATGTTGAGGTGTGTACAAGTTGGCCTATCACCAACATTATATATAAGAAGAAAAAAGATGATGAGGGGTAAGGGCTAAGTAGAGTGGCAAACGGGTGGCTCGGGTCAGATATGGATGGGGCGAAAACAGGTAATGCAAAAACAGATAAATTATCCTACCCGATCCATATTTAATATGGATAGAAAATGTGTAAACTGGCGGATAATATGAGTATCTATATTATCCTTGGCTTCTTGAATATGATCACTTTTGGGAGAATTCCTAGTCTCCCAAACTTGAGATACTCCCAATTTGAGTCTTTACAAATATAAAAGTTAAACCCATTAGTTATCCATTGGTTATTCATTTTCTAAGTGGATAATATAGTTCTTACCATATTTGATCCGTTTTTAATAAGTTCATTATCCAACTCATTTTTAGTAGATAATATGGATGGATAATTGTTTTTTAAATCCATTTTGCCACCATTAGGGCTAAGCATTGACATTAAAAGCCATCACTTTGTCGGTTAAAGCAATGCAACGATGCAAAACGAGAGGTCATTGCTTTATGGACGAAGTCGTGCGCTTTTCCATAAGTGCGCTTCAAACAATGGTGCGGAAAGTGATCCAGCAATGAGGGTCGATTCTTTGAATCTCAACTTAAGGAGTACTATTAATATCGGCATTATTGTATATCAAAGACTAAATCAGTTATTTTAATTCAAATTTTATTATTATAGTACTACATCATGCATGTATTGTACTTTTAAATTGTGTAAAATTATGTGCTTTACTTCAAAGAAATGTGTGCCTCGCTTTCGCTTCAAGCTTCATCAATCTTGTCGCTTCTTAGCTTTTCACTTGTAGAAGCACAAGGGCTGAGGGATGATTGGCATTTAGAGTTTGGTAGTGCTTGGATGGCACCAATGATTGGAGATGATGGTCAGTGTTGGGCAAGGGGTAATTTTAGTCTAATCTTTCTTCTATTTTTAATACATTTATTGTCTCTTTATATGTTCTTGGACTCGTGAACTGAATTTTGGAGTTGAGTTAGACGTCCGCTTCTTGTCATGGTATCAGAGCAAGACCAATTGTTATTCTTGGTTTATCCAATATTAGGTCACAATATTATGTTGTCCAGCTGCAAATGTCTAGTCTTGGACATCGGGGGAGTGGAATGTCAAGTTATCTCAATTAGAGAGTGTATAGTTTTTATTTAATCACTTATATCTTCAACATCCTTCAATATAATTTTATGTCGTTACTCCCTCACAACGCTTTCAATCTCCATGGTGTCACATGTATGTTGGATGTGATCATTTTTAATCTAGTCTACATATATGAATTGTCTGCTTTAGACATTGCAGTATTATTTAATCTTGTTACAACTTTATTTTTCTTAAGGGGTAAAACTTGTCCCCTAACTTGCAGTGTATATACTTTTACTTTCATTAATCCGAAAAGAGAGTATCAAATATAGAAAATTTTTGAATTTCCGTTCTGGTCCTTCATTGATAGTTGAAGCTCTTTGTGTGATTTTCCCGAATAGTTGACATCTGGATCTTTTCATATTGAGTTTTACCTGAAAACCATTATAGACGTCTTTGACTTTGTTTGGTATTAAGTAACTAGTAGTCATCCTTCATATTTGAATTATTTTGATTTCATCCTCGTCTTCTCTTATGTTCAGATGCTATCTTCCTTTGTATCAAAACTTAAATCTTTGCAATTTCATGTCAAGTACTTGTGCTATCTCAACTATTTGAAACAATAATAACGGTGGTGGACATTCTTAAAAAGTTATCTTATGCACAATTGTTTACGCATTTCGTCTACCTCGGATGATATATATGTATATGCGAGTGTGTCTGGAAAAAAGTTAAGCACATATTTAAAAGCAAAATCCACTGAATCTACATCGTGGATTCGGTTCTGTCGGGGGAGGATACTAAGTTCTGTTGCAATTTTAACTTCTAGCCCTCATAATGGTGCCTTATTAGATGGTTCTCTTGGTGGGGAAGAAGGAAAATCATGGTTTACTTGATTTAGAACAAATTATATTACATTCACTTTCTTAAAATTTTTGTTATATCCATAGTGCATAGAACATTAGAACTTATAAAATTGAATGCAAGATCTGGCATAAGGAGTATGCAATTTCTAGTGTGAAAACGGGGAAAAAGACTTCAATATATATTACATCAATGTGTATTATAGATGCCTTGTAAATTTATCCTAGAGTTGAAACAAAGGAAAAATATCAAAACTTCCCTATAAAACATAGTATGTTATATTGGAACAATTTTCTACATAGCCATACATAAAACTCCCAAAAAGGACAAAGGGAAACAAAAAAGAAAAAATGGTATTACATTAACCACTAAAGTTCTTTTAAGAATAGGGGTGAGGGAAAGGGAAGGATTTTACGGAGCAAATCTCCCATTTTTCCTTCTCAAAACACTAATAGTACAGTGATATCCCGAGCCCGAGTTTATCCCTTGCACTTCAGACAGTCTTCCGTAGCATCATAGCAAGAACTCCCTTTCGAGGTACAAAAAGAAATAAACGGTACTTATCTTGCAACTTGTTTGGATTGTTATTACATGTCGTTTCATAATGTATCGTATCGTATTGTATTGTTTGATGAATACAACATATGGATAGATTGTATTTTTGCTATTGTTTCATGGTGTCACGCACCAACAATATGAAGAATGAACTTGCAATATTACTAAGAAAAAATAGGATACAAAGTAGAATTATCATATAAAAAAATAGGGTAAAGGATAAGATATGATTATTTAATAATAAGAAAGGGCAAGATGAGAGAAAAAAGCAAGGTAAAAATGTCATTATGTAACAATGGATTTAACAATACGATACAATAAAATTTAAGTAACAATCAAAACAAACATTATATTTAAAACAACAATACGATACAATACAATAGATAACAACCATCCAAACAAGCTGTTAAACTCTAATAATATTCTCAGTGGAGAGGAGAATTAAGGCCTTCTTGAGAAGACAATGAGGGAACATTATAGTGTCTTTTTGATGGAAAAGATGGTGGAGTTTTCCTAAATGAAGGCCTTTTACTAAGATGTTGAAGAGTTTTCTTCGTGTAAAATGTGTGCAAAACTGGTAAAGCTCTCTCCTTTAGTTTGAGAACTGTGTAGAAAAGCAATCTGAATGATATGAGAATTGAAATTACAACACCTAAATCCCACCATTTTGAATGCTTAACTGAAAATCCAAGCACTGAACTTATGATTACTTCACCCTTCAGCTTCATAGTTTGATCACCTGGGATTATACCCTCAAACTCTAGTCCTATTAAATCATTCTTGTATGCTCCCTAGCATTAAAACAACAAGAGAAAAATTGTTATATATAGAAAGAATCTATAACTTATATCCACAGTCAAAAAGGGCAGTCCAGTGCATGAAACAGCTCGCATTCACACAGGGTTCGAGCAACGGCGGATGCAGGATTTCCGCTAAGAGGGTTTCAAAAAAGAAAAAAAGTTAAAATAGATTATAGCTAGTGGGAGTTGAACCAATGACCTTACAAAGGTTTTGAACCCCCTTGACCACTCAACTATGATTCTGGGCTATGTCAAGGGGATTTTCAAAACAGTATTTTTCGGCGACGGGAGTTCGGGTGAACCCCCTCCTGCCCCCCTAAATACACCCCTGGGTCCGAGAAGGGTTGCGCATCCCAAGGGTGTGATGTAGAAGCGCAACTTAATGCAAGCATTAGTGGCTACTTCCATGGCTCAAACACATGGCCTATAAGTCACACTGAGACAACTTTATCGTTGTTTCAATTAAGGTTCCCCTTCAACTTATATCCATAGTCAAAGTTTATGAATTTATAGTTTAACTGGTCATAGAAGATTACTTGATTTATTTTCAGGTTACGTATTTCATTTATTATTAGCAGTTACCTGCAATTGCCTTTTAAATCACGACTTAGATATTTAGGAGATTATATTGGACAACCAGCTAATGTGTAATCTTAACAAGTTGTTGTATAACTTTATGACTTAGAAATTTTACCTGTAAGGCCCATGACATGTAATTAACATATGAAACAGGATATTTCCAAAAGACTTTTGGAAGATCAGGGATTAGTCTGAAAAAGCCAGCTGATGCCATCATAGTTCCCTGCGTATAACAAATAATTATACCAAAATAAGAAAAATCAAACCATAACCTTTGGTATATATACAAAGGATTTAAGTTATACACACTAATAATTTAAAGAATTTTTTCCTATTAGTGCAATTTAAATGCTTATAACAGGTTTTCGTTCTAGTTTCTAGGATACCATATCCGACTTGATATGAAGAGTTAGCTACATTATTATATGTCAACTTTGCCAAAATGGTATAAAAAAACCTATGCGCTCTCAGTAATAGAACTTAAATCTTTCATGAAAGGAATGGAACAAAGAATTTGAAGAGTTAACTATTATTGTAGGTCAATTCTGTGTAATGGTGTAAAGAACTTATAAACTGTTAGTGAATAGAACTTAAACGCTTTATGCTTTTAAGAAAAGATGACAACAAAGAATTCTTACATTATTCATCAAATAATATAGTTTACTATTAGTAAAGGATGTAGTAAAGTGGTAAGTACTCATCCATCCAATGGCGAAGCTAAGTTTAATTAAGGGGTAACATTCCTTCACCGGAAAATTACACTATGTTGCTAGGTAAATTAAATTATTTTTGCATATATATATATATATATATATATATATATATATATATATATATCAAATGCCCTTGCCGTTCATGTGTTTGATTTTTTATATTTGACATCCTTAGTGAAAATTCTGGCTCCGCCATTGCCTCCATCTATTGGTCTATGGTTCGAGCCTATGGAATCAGTGTTGGTAGGGAACGTTTTACCCCAAGGTGAGACTTCCTGATGCATATCCGGATTAATTAAGTCCCAAAATACCGAAGACCGAATGGAAAAAAAAAAAGCAAGATAGGATACTTGATACTTACAAGAAGTCCAGCACCAATAACAAGTCCCATAGTGAAATTTGGAACAAAGCAAGCCACAAGCATCATGCAACTTTCAACAACAGCAATGGAGCTCAAGAGATCAATGGTAGCATACAAAAAGTGGAAGAAGCCAGGGTGAAACTTCACCATGTTGTATGTGATGGCTGCTGAGCACAAAGACATAATAACTAAAAATGGGAATGAAGAAATGAAATTTGAAAGAATGAAAACTCCAACTCCATAGTGTCCACTCTTCCTTTCTTTGCAAAATATCTGCAAAAACAATAAATTGTTAATATTCAAATAATACATATACTTCAAAGCATGCCAAAAAATGAAAATTTTATTTTTCCATATTTAAGTATATAGAAAGTTCCTCATATATATAATCCAACAAGGCATTCTTAAGCACTAACAGTAAGAAATTTTATACTATGTGTATATCTTAATCTGTTATACTCCCTCCGTTCAATTTTAGTTGTTCATTTTTGACTTTGCACTCCCTTTAAGAAAAAATAATAAAATATGTATTTTATAATTTTATTCATAATAATGATGTCATTTCCAAAAGTCTTGGGAAATGAGTAATTAATGATAAGGGTAAAACAGGAAAAAAAAGTTATCTTTCTCTTGATTTAATGCAATGGACAAGTAAAAGTGAAAATATATGTTAGTATAGTGGAATAGTAAACGTGAGGGAGTAATTAGTAATTTGTCTTATTTTTCAGGTTACTAATTTTATTTTTTATTAACAGTTGCTTGTAGTTATCTTTTAGGACATGATAGTTCTTTTACAATGCCAGTATATAAAAGTTAAAATCCTACTAGTAATGGTTAGTGCTTAGTAGTATTTGTCCTTTTTAGCAGTGTATCTGATACAAAACTTTAGTTTCATGCATAAAAAGGAAGAAAAGAGCTAAATCACAACATAGTTGTACTTAAGTACAGAAGGAAAAAAGTCAAATATTGCAAGGCCAATGTCTAGCTTACTAATTACTGTTCTAAATCAGATTATAATCTACGGCTACGTTGCTCGAACTTTTCAAAAATGTTGTTAAGAACGTGTTGGATTCTTCAAATGTAGTACATTTTGGAGGATCTGACACAGGTGCTATAACATTTTTGGTAAGTTCGAGCAACAACATTAACAACAGACCCGATGTTGTCCTACAAGTGGTATTTGGGAAGGGTAAAGGATACGAAGACCTTACCCCTATCTTGCAGATAGGGAGACTGTTTCCGATAGACCCTCGACTCAAGGTAATCATAACCACAGTAGTTTATAAAGGAATATGGTAGCAAAGAAGCCATGAAACCAAAAGCTAAAACAACAAAATAATAAGAAAACCTCCGATCGAGCAACAATATCGTAACAAGGAAATGTATTTAATTACCTTCATTTCTTCAATGAAAGATGGGAAGCCTCCAATAGACATGAAAGTCATAAAGCCAGAAATGAAACCAGCACAAGCTCCCCTTGCCAATATTGCATTATGGCCAGTTCCAACATCATAAAACACAGTACCAACACAAAAAGATAGTATTATATACACTATAATCCTCAACCAATAATACCCAAAATCTCTACTCATGTTTTTCAATGATCTCTTTATCAATGTCCATAGTTGCTTTAACCATGTTGCTTGGCTTCCTCCACTTTCTTTAATCACAACATCCTTCTGCCCAAAATAGAAATTCACTAGTTAAGGATTAATGCTATATTCTACAACTTGAGGCTTAAAGATTAATATAATTTGTTGAGAAAATAACGAAAATGGTCCCTTAAGTTTGGGGGAAGGTTCAAGATGGTCCCTTAACTATATTCCCGAGCAGTTTTGGTCCGTCAAAAGTGAGAAAATAGCTGCATCAGACTCCAGAAACAGACTAAAAATAGTAGGGCAGTTCGGTGCACTAAGCTTCCGCTATGCGTGGGTACAGGAACACGCCGGACCGAACCGCAAGGGTCTATTTTACACAACCTCATCCTGCATTTCTGCAAGAGGTTGTTTCCACGGCTCGAACTCGTGACCTAAAATTGCACCTACCAAATACGACGTGTTAAATTCTACTTTTTTTTACGGTGCACATTAAATTTAACAATCAGAATTTGTTAAATATTTGATGAAGACCAAAAAGCTCACTTTTGACATATTTAAGGTGATTAAAACTGCTCAAGAATATATTTAAGGAGTCATCGTGAAGCTATCCAAGTATAAGGAGTCATCCTGATAGACCCTTGTGGTCCGCCCCTTCCCCGGACCCCGCGCATAGCGGCACCTTAGTGCACCGGCTTCCCTTTTAAATTTATTTTTTGAGTCTGAATACTATTTTGTATACTAATATTAAAGAAAAGAAAGAGAAGCTTGTGAAAACTTACAATATTTGTGAGTTCGAGAACTCTAGCTTTTGCCCTCAACCTATGCTTAGAACATTTGTATTTTTGAATAAGCCTTACTCTACACTCTGCTGTTGGAAGATAAACCAGTGAACCTGAGGACTCTTTGATATCCTGAATAGAAAGAATAACATATTTAATTTCCACAATTATCATTTTTTGCTTTAAGGTTTTGACCTATATTTTAAGATGACATATTCTTTGAAAAATAAATTACGTCGTAGAATATTAAAATCATGCTAAAAAGTTATTTCAGTGTAGGAAATTACTACATTGGAAGGCAAAAACCAAAACGTACTCAAGTTTCTACTGGATGTAATATACAGAAACTTACTGAAAGTGTGTGTGTATATATATATATGATCTAGCCAGTTAAAATATTGTTTACTCCCTCCGGTCCACAATAAGAATCAATTTGTTTTTGACACGCCCATTAAGAAAATACTAAATTCTATACAAAAATACCTAGTATGACTAAACTACCCTTAATTAAATATTTAATGTGAGGAGTAAGAAAACTTTTTAGGGATATATACATAAGGGTAATTTTGTAAAAACAAATTGAATTTTTTTTTGATTATATAAATGGACACTTATTTTGGACCAAAATAAAAAAGCAAATTGATCACTTATTGTGAACCGGGGAGTACTTTTCTAGCCAATATGCATATATTATACAGTAATTATACACGATACCAAAATGATTGTCCTAGAAGCTTTTTCATTGTATTTAATTATATTGAAGGTTTTACGCATTTTAAGGTTTGACTCCATACGTACATTTATTCTCTGTGACCCAATTAAAGTGGCGGTAACATCGTCAAAGTCCGAATTAATGCATCGAAGAAAATGGTCAGCTGGATTTCTTCTTGTTGGACATGGAAATCCTGAATCAGCATAGAACTGCACATATAAAATCAAACAAACATTACAACTTTCACCTATATACAGTTTATTCTTGATCTTACTCTTCTTCTATGTTGCTCACCACATTTACTTTTCAGATTTAAGTTATATGCATCAAAGATTCTTTCAATCGTCAGTGCAATTTTAGAGAAATTTATTTGCATTTACGTTATAAAATATTGATCGTGTCTAATTTTAACGCGTTTTAAGTTCTATACATTGACCGCTTAAAATATACGTATTACAAATCATGTCACTTAAAGGACAACTATATATAAACCCTAGCTATAAAAAATTGTGTAGAAAAACGGTAAGCAACTTGCTACAATCAGTTAAAGTATAATGACGGTGTATAATTAACAACAACAACAAACTTAGTGTAATCATACAAGTGAGGTTTGGAAGGGTACGCTGCTAAAAAAAGAAATTAACAACGAACAAATTCTGTAGCTAAACAAAAAAATTCGCCGCTAAATCAATTTAGCGACAAATTAGCGATAGAATATCAAGAAATTGTGTTAGTTACGAGCAATTTAACGGCAGATTAGCAAAGAAATTCCTAGGTTTTTTTTTGGCAGTGGTAGTGTGTATGCAGACCTTATTTCTCCCTCGTGAAAGTAGAAAGATTGTTTCCAATAATTTTGATTTTTTCTCCGATAGATCCTCGGCTCAGTAAACGCATAGCCACAACATCATTGAAAAGAAGTACAGTAATGAAAAAAACATATAAGAGTAAAGCCAGCTTGTCGTACCTCAACTGCCATTTTAGCTTCTCCAAAATATATCATTTCCCCAGAAGATAGCAAGGAAAGATCATCAAATAGTGCAAAAACTTCACTACTTGGCTGATGAATTGAGCATATTATTGTCCTTCCACCACATAATGCAATATTTTTAAGAACTTGAACAACAAAATAAGCTGAAGCACTGTCAAGTCCACTTGTTGGCTCATCAAGAAACAATAATTGAGGTTTTGTGATAATTTCAAGTGCAATACTTAATCTCTTTTTTTCACCACCACTTATTCCTCTCAAATGCCAATTTCCAATTAAATTTTCTGCACAATCTTCTAACCCCATCTCTGATATTACGTTGTCCACAATCTTGTTTAGTTCTTGTTTGGTCATGTTGCTTGAGAGCCTCAATTGAGCTGAGTATTGGATTGTTTCTTTCACTGTTAGAGTTCCCATTAGTATATCTTCTTGTGTCACATAAGCCTGATAAAATTATCACATGATCTATGTTGCTCGAGCTTTCCGAAAATGTCACCGGATGCGTATCGGATTCTCCAAAAATTGTATATTTGGAGGACTGACACGGGTGCGGCGACATTTTGGAGAGTCCGTGCAACATAGCAGCCACAATAACATGAAGTAATCAGTGACAGATTCAAAACTTAGACGATGTTGGGTTTTGAAACTATTTTATTTATAAATTTTCATTTATTTTTCACAAACATACAAATATATATAAGGTTCGAGCAAATGTACTGGCTTAGATCAAATTGTATTGCGATTTAGGATGTGTTTGTTATGAAGGAAAATAATTTCTACTCTCTAACTAAATATTAGAAAATATTTCGTGGAATTTTTTTTTTCATACACCAAATAAGTGATTCCAAGATAATATTTTCCATGAAAAATATTTTCATTCATACCAAACACACCCTTATTAACATTAAAATATCACCATTTGATCTGCGCCACTTAAGAAAGTACCAAAATTTGCTTTAAAACGTATTTATGGATAGAAATATTTTATGGTGCAAATACATAATTGCTTAATTAAATAATTCAAAGTAGGTAGTAGAATAACTTTTACCAAATTTTCATAATATTAAGTTGATTTGGATATAGCACTTACGACAACACCATGGTCAAGCCTTTTCTTCTTTCCATTGAGAAGAATATTTCCATTCATTACAAGATTTGTTGAGAGTCTACCTGCTAAGTAAAACCAAGCTCAGTAAATATTTCTCCATCTTATTTTCAAAAATTCAATTCAATATTACACAATTAATTACTCGTCCTATTACTTAGCCATCCTAGAAAACCCTTGGCAAAATGGCTATTAGAATTTTGCATAACTCTATATATAATATGAATAACATACAAACACCAAAAAAAAAAAAAGAGCTTTCATAACATGATTCCAAATAGAAAAACTGTGTAATTTACTCTACGTACTATAGCTGTAGATAACTAGACAAGTGGAAATACTATCAATTTAATATTGTATTACTTTACCGACGAGGATTGTGGTGCAGTGGTAAGTGTATTACTTCATCCTTAATTAGAGGTCTCGGATTTGAGCAGTGGCGAAACCAAGAATTTCTCAAGGGTTTCAAACTTGAAAGAAGTAAAAAAAATCCTGTGTTCAATACGCTCTAAAAACATGATATTTTACTAATATACGGAGCGTAATTTTCCAACCAAGGGTATTCAATTGACCACCCTAACCAAAGTATAGCTTCGCCCCTGAATTCGAGTCCCGGATATAAAGTCGCCTTTGTTAGGAAGCTCTTTACCTCCAAAGTAAGATTTTCTAGCACGAATCTGGATTTAGTCGTATCTTAATGCGAGTACCGAACATCGACCGAGAAACAACAAAAATTACTATTATA
Source organism: Nicotiana sylvestris (assembly GCF_000393655.2). Taxonomy (NCBI): domain Eukaryota; kingdom Viridiplantae; phylum Streptophyta; class Magnoliopsida; order Solanales; family Solanaceae; genus Nicotiana; species Nicotiana sylvestris. The sequence goes on from NC_091067.1 coordinate 151,223,982, forward strand.
CCTAGAGGGATTATAAATACGCACAGGATTGAATAATAGCTAGACTATTAGGCATTTATAATATTAATTAGGTGACCAACTGCACCCACGCCTTATTTATCTCTTTCTATCTACCTCTTGTCCTATAATATTATTACTAGTCAGAGGAAACAATAAAACTCACTGCTACACATATTAATGCACTGCTTACACTTACTTTTCAATCTCCCATTTTTGACTTTCAAAGTGTACAATGAATTGTACTAAAAGAAAGTGACATATACACATTGTGCTAATTCATTAAATTTCCAACGACAAGAGTTACTATATGGATTTTGATTTCTACACTGACAGTGTGCAATTTGTTACACCATTAAGTTAAATTATCGTAAACTATTCATAAAGAGATGAGAATAACCTAAAAAGTATAATTGCCTACTTAATTCGGTATTTTCTTCTTTCCCAAACAAGGAGCTCCTGGTTACCTAAACCGTTGTTAGCATGTTAGCACGAGAGTGGATTGGAGGATTGAAAGTTACCTTAAGAAAGGAAGGGAAAGCGAAGGACAGAGACAATTTCACATGAAGAGCTTAGCCGCGTTTACTATTTGGAGATATGGCCCCAGGCAGGGTAAAAAGAAGGATTTTTTTTTCATTAGTCGAGAAAAAAGGTTCAATAAAGGGCTATGCGAAATAGGGATTGCTTTTGAGAAAAGATGGAATATATAGGAAGACGTGTTTCCAGAAGTCGGACTTGCTCTATTAGTAGGTCTAGTCTATATAGAACTGGTCTACTGCTTTTTAGTAAATAATATTGTTCAGTTAAATCGCACTAATAATGTTAAAATTTTACATTAACGGTGTATATTACTTAAATCTCTGGATGTGTATCGGCTCGAAATATGTCGATATATATCGGCTCGAAGAAGTCCTTCAATTAGTAACTATTATTGAAAAATGAGGCTCCCCAAAATTGGGGGCCTAAAGCACTTGCCTTAGTGGCTTGTGCATTAGAGCCAACACTGACTAGGGGGCGATTCAGGCCGTTTCTAGGGGGCACGTGAACACATAGTTTTTTGCCAAATTAGATATTATATATATATATTTCGTAAAATTGACCAATATAATATGTTGGCGCACATGCTCCAAAAAGGTTGAATGGTACACCTGGTTGAATGCTAAGTTATTTATTCAAGATACTTTTTTCCTACTTTTTCAATGGTGCACCCGTCTTCTAGAAATCCTAGATCAACCTTCTGGACAGGTCTTCTCTAACAAAAGGAAGTGTTTGTGAAGAAGAAGAAAATAGTACACACAGATTCATAATCATTGACATTATGCATGCTGAAACAATTGAGGCAAACTTATGTTATGCTTCAAACACCATAACCTTGCTTTATTTCCTAGGTAATGATGATGTTATGCTTGAAACACCATACCTTGCTTTATTTCCTTATAAATCAGTACTTAGTAACTATAGATATTGCTGTTTATCTCTAGTGACCATCAAAACAATCATTTCTCCTTTCTCATGCAAATGAAATGTGCGATTTGAACTTTATGACTTCTAATTAAATTCTAAGATAATGTTATCAGGTCTCAGTAATTGGATTATGAATTTAACTTTTGTAAATATTTAGTAAACCTTTTAATATAAATATAAAATTTGGACTGAAGTTACGAAATTCGTCTAGCTCTACCCTAGAAATGGGTGTACTGTTAAGAATTTAACCTACATACATTAAAGCGCCTTTTTTTTATATATAATATCATTATATAGTGTAACCAGTTGTAATAGGTAATATACCTTATTTTTCAGCATACTAATCTTACTTTTTATAGATTATTACATATAATTATATTTTAGGTGATTTAATAGTGTAAAATTTTCTTTTAATTGATAATTTAGTTGTGTTGCTCGGACTTTCCGAAAATGTCGCTCGGTGTATGTCGAATCCTCCAAAATAGTGTATTTTTAGAGGACCCGATACAAATACGGCATCATTTTGGAGTTTTTGGAGAGTTCACACAACATAGCAATGTAGTAAACTCAACTAGTAAAAGAGAGAGATGAGAGAGAGATGACCTGCTAAAGAATCAAGAAGAGTGGATTTGCCAGAACCAGAAGGACCCATAATAGCCATGATTCTACTTGGTTCAGCATAACCAGTAATCCCGTTTAGTAATCTTTTTGTTGGTCCATTCCCAAATTTTGGCAACATTACTGTTACATCTTCCCAAACTAAATATGCTGCATTTTGAATTCCAGATAATACAGTATTTTCTGATAATGCCACCCCCTTTTCAAGATCAAGACAATTTCCACCACTTGCTACCTCTATCTCCATATTCTTTGTTAAAACTCTTTATAAGGAAAAGAGAATATTGTCCTAATAGAGTTTTGTGTGGCAGAAGTCAGATCAAGACAGTATTTCTGAAATATCTTATTCAAGAAGATGGTAATTCATTGTTGTATATATAGCAGAAGATATGTACAGTTGATAGGGACGTACATACTGTGGATGATAAAAACCAGCTTGATGAATAGTCACGATCGAATGCATTTAAATTAAATTACCGTCTACATTTTATGCACTGACGGTGTAAAATGTCAGTGCAAATTCTTTTTACATAATCAGATCAATTATGATGTAGTTACAGGCTATGTTGCTCGGACTCTCCAAAAATATCGATGAGTGCGTGCTGGATTCTCCAAAAGTAGTGTATTTTTGGAGGATCCGACATGGATGCGGTAGCTGTTTTAGAGAATCCGAGCAACATAGGTTACACGTAAATCTCTGCGATAAGTGTAGCTACTAGTAACCTGACAAAAATAGTAACTTAGCCTGCTATCACATTATAAATTTGATATGTACATGAATGCTAACATATAATTGTCCTCTTTACTTAATACTTATAATGTTAGTAAATAATATACACTACCCTTAAAAAGAAAAACTTTAACCAGAGCTCTATAATTGAAGACATATTCTGAGTTTTGGGTGGTTTAAAAAGTTATCACCAAACTAGCTTTTAATGCAGTTGCTATGAGGGAGTTGAGAAGTACTGAGATTTGGATAACCTGATTGTTTCAAACAATTTGGGTTTTTAAATTTTTTTTGGCTGTCTTTCTTGCTTGCATGTGAAGAGGAGCTCTCAAGCAACGGTAAAGTTATTTTCGTGTGACCTATAAATCATGGGTTCGAGCGTGAATGTTTGCATTAGGGTAAGCTATCTACAACATAACCTGTAAAGTGCAATCCTTCCCCGGATCCTGTGTGAATATGAAAGTTCGTAATTCTATCACATCGCTTGGGTTCACAATATATTTTTGTACTTTTTTAGCTGGATTTTCAACACATATGCAAGGCCTAAGCCAAAGTTGCTGGGTTCAGATGAACCCGTAACTTTTTCATTGGCTACGCCTCGGGGGCTATGCCCCTCTCTTTTATTTTCTGTTTAGCTACGTATGGTTGAAAGGATCATTTGAGAGTAAAGGGGGAATAAAGCTATAAGGAGACAAATAATGCTGCTCCCTTTTTTTGTTGGAGTAAAAGCTCAGCGTTTTATTCCCGTTCAATTTTTTCCATTCTAAACAACACATAAGTCTCTATCACTTCAGTCGAGACCCTTTCAACCAGAGATAAGGTAAAAGGAGTTGGCTTTTCTTCATTCTATTTTAGAAACATCTTTTCTTGACGAAGAGAATGTTGAGTTTGTTTTGTAAATAATAAGGAAAAAAAATTGACGGGGTTTATAGTTTTGCACTTTAAGCAGTCTCGGGGCTACATAAGCTCAAAACTAGTCAATTGACATTATGAAAATTATAATGTGCATATAGATCTAATATTATTTTCTCGACATATATACTAAATCTTAAAAATTGTTAAACACATATAGCGAAATTCTAAATGGGAGGATAGCAGCAAGGGGCGAAACTATGCTCTTCTAAGGGTGGTCAATTGACCATCATTTGTCAAAAAGTTATATTGTATATATAGGTAAAATATTAAATTTTATTAAAGACATATAACATATATTGAACACCCTTTGTCGGAATTTTTTTTTTTTCTTTCAAGTTTGAACACCCTTGGAAAAATTTCTGGCTTCGCCACTGATAGTAGCATTTGTTCCCTTAAAATTAAGCTATGGAAGGACAAGGTTCCGATATCCTCGGGCTGGGCAAAACCCAGCATGTTAACCACTAACCAGGAATTAAGGCCGGTCCCGTTTAATGGGCAAGTTCGGGCCGATTTCTGGGTTAGACCAATCAGGGGCAGATGCACGCTTACCGAAGCAGTGTTACGCGATACCCTTCGTCGGAAAATTTTACTAAATATATGTATTTATACTGTATGAAAACGCATAAGTAGGAAAAAATAACATCACTTGACATAAATTAGGTCTTAGTGTGTTGGTTATGTGCTTAATTTTGCTCTAAGAAGTCAAAGGTTCTAACCTTAAGTGACACATTTTTCTTTTGCAAATATTAAACCAATAGACTAATTAATGCTATTTCTTGTCTAAAAGTATGATAATCAAAATTATATTCCAGTTCTTCTATAAATTTCGACACCGCTTACGAAAATTCCTGCGTACACCCCCGAGACCAACCCGTTTGCTATCCAAATCCTAGTGGTCTAACTAATTTAAATATACGTAGGATAAACCCATTAAGAATTTCAATCATGCCACTATACTCCTATATATCAAAATACATCAAGACAACAAAACATGCTTAGTTAAGCAGTAGTCACTTCAATTTAGTTAACAGCAAAAGAAAGGACACTTCTTTTGTATATATATTTGATAATACAGCAATTTGTCTGGCTCTTTAATAGAAGCAAATTTATTGCATTGTTCAACAAATGAAAACTCAATGACAATGTAATTGACCAGAATTCTATGATCTTATGAGATATTAACAGTATTATATGTTGAGAATCGGGTAACGGCAAGATCGAGGTGGATCTAAAGCAGGTTCAATTGAACCCACAACTTTCAGCTTGAGTCACTAATTCTTACATAAAAGACATTACATCGATTCTGAACCCATTGACTCTAAATCCTGAACTCGCCTCTGGTGCCAGAATTTGAGATTTATCGTTCCTATGGGATTGGAGAGCTAAGACCCTCTTGAGAAGACAATGACCTGAGAGTATGTTGTCTTCTTGAATAAGATAAAGATGGTTTCCTCTTGAATGACGGCCGCTTTTTGAGTTGATGCATAGTTCTCTTGGCGTACATTGATCGGAAAAATGGCGTTGCTCGCTCCTTTAACTTGAGAATAATAAAGAATAGAAGCCGATACATCAGAATGAGGGCGTATAATGCGAGTAAATCCCACCACTTGGAATGATCCAATGACAATTTGAACATATTTGTGATAACATCTTCCCCTTTTAGTTTCTCTCCACCAGGGATTAGTGGATCAAATACAAGTCCAATCATGTCATTCTTATATGCTCCCTGCAATTGTATCAATATATCATCATCAATGTACTTGTCAAAAATATTCTTTAATACGCGTAGAATATGCTACTAGTCTCCAATATGGACATAGCGATATAATTGATCAAAACCTCTATAGTACTACTACAACAACAAATCCAGTATAGTCCCACAAGTGGGGTCTGGGGAGGGTAGATAGTACGCGGACCTTACCCCTACAGTGAATGTAGAGAGACTGTTTCCAGTAAACCCTCAACACGAGGAAAAATGAGAAAAGAGCAGTAACAAATGCATCTTTATTTGTTACCTGTAAACCCCATGCCCCGTAACCAAGAAATGAAATCGGATAGCGCCAAATTGGCTTGGGAAGATCTGGCAGCAAACGGAAAAATCCAGCAGTCATCATCATGATTCCCTGTATACAGAAATATGGTGATGAGTGTAATTACTCGACAGCTATAGTATGATAAAATAAGATGAGAAGTAGTATTAAGCAGTTTGTACATACAAGCACGCCGGCTCCTGTTATGATTCCCATTAAGAAGTTTGGAACAAGTGAAGCTACAATCATCATGCAGCTCTCAACAACAGCGATACAACCAAAAAGATTTAGGACGAAAAACACATAACGAAAGAATCTAGCCCGAAACACCATGTAATAGGTTATGGTCCCGGTGATGAGTGAAACTGCAACTAAGAATGGAAATGAAGAGAGGAAGTTTGCTATTATGAAAGCTCCAACACCATAGTGCCCGTTAAGCCTTTCTTTGGTAAAAACCTGCAAAATGAGACATAATTCAGTCCTAAATTATTTCAAAATTCTTAACACAGTCCCAAAAAAAACTAATTGCCCTGCAGGCACGAAATAGCTGACCTATTTTTTACTTGGTAATCAAATAGGATGTTAAGTAGTTAAAGGGCAGTCGCTGCACTAAACTCCTGCTATGCGTGTGGTCCAAGGAAGAACCAGACCACAAAGGTCTATTGTACGCAGTCTTACCTTGCATTTCTGCAAGAGGTTGTTTCCACGGTTCGAACTCGTGACCTCGTGCTCACATGGCAGCAACTTTACCAGTTACGCCAAGGCTCTCCTTCATGTTAAGGGGTTAAGACTTAAGATAGTAGTAAATGATTGTTTACCTTCAATTCTTCTATGAAGGACGGAAAGCCTCCAATGGACATGAAAGTCATGTAGCCGGTGACAAAACCACCACAAGCTCCTCGAGCCAAGATTGCTGTGTAACTGGTGCCGACATCATAGAAGAGGGTACCAACAGCAATAGATACAATGATGTAAATTACTATGCGAGACCAATAATATCCCTTGTCTCTTGACATGTTTACAAATGATCTCCGCGTCAATGTTGAAAGTTGCTTTCCCCAACCAGCTTGACTTCCTTTTACTGTTTCAATCTCAACTCCTTGCTGCGAGCAAAGGATGAATTAGAGTGGCTTTAAAATGGAACAGTTTTAAAGCATGGAGCTACTAATATAAAGTTTTTGTACTTCTAACTCGAACTCTTCTATTTGATACTCATCAACATTAGTAAAATGTTCATAGTTTAGACAGCACAAAATGTTAATGTTTCAAGAACAACAACCTATACATTATGGAAACTGGTCCATCACATATTTCTATTAGATCTTGCAGCTTGTCAACAAATAGATTTTCTTCGCCATTTATGGGCAAGTGTAAGTCGAAATGCAACACTCACTGTCACCTTGCAAGTTGAGTAGCCAAGATTTCAGTAGTTTAGAAGAGAAAAGTAGTCAACATGAAAAGCAAATTACATTTAGAGCAGAGAGGTTTTTGCACACAAAAAACACTGATCAGACAAGTCTAAGGCAGTTCGACCCCCACCCCCAACCCTGACCGCACCCCCACTTGACACCAGACCCCTGACCGTGACGCGGCCAGGCCACCCCCTAGACCTCAACCCCAACCCCACCCCACCCCCTCTCCAGACCGTAACGCTACCTGAACCTCAACCCTTTATCACGAACCCACCAACCCCCGACAACGAACCTGACCCAGCCACCCCACCCTGTAGACGCTGACCCCCCCCCCTCCCCCCATCCCTGACCTTGACCCGCCACCAACGACCAGCATGTTATGCACGATGATTTGCATCCTACTGGTTTACCTATACTTGCATCTCTGAACAGCAGGAGCTCTTTAAATTGATGTTTATCATCATTAATAGAACGGTCATTGTCTACAAATATGTCAATGCTGTTAGAACGATAGAATAGGCATCCCTGATGAAAGCATTCTACAGGGCATTTTTAATGATTTTTTGTAGTCTGTCAACAAAATAGGACTGATATGGAAATTCTAGGCAAATATAAATCCAAATTCAGCTTTTGATGTCGCTTTGCAAGTTTAGTAGCCTATATTAGAATGGCAATCATTTAGAAGCATGTAAATTTTTACAATCAAAAACTATACATACTTGTTGATAGAATCCTACAGCACATTATTCAATGAGGTGAACAAATAAAATTGGTTTATAAGGAAATCAAATCAAAATACAGCACTTTATCTCACTTTCCTGATAGTGTAGCCTAAATTTCAGTTAAAAACAGCAGTTAAACTAAGGGGAAAAAAATACAGATGAAGAGTGGGTCGAGGAACTAACCGTGGCCAAGAGTTCTCGCATCCGTGACCTGGCCCTTGTAGCATATGCTGAGTGCTTATATTTGCTCGCAAGCAGTTCTTTAATTTCTGCTGTTGCCATATTCATTAAATAGTCACTCTTATGTGTTTCCTGCATCAGAAACAAAGATTATCTGGAGTATAAGCTGTTGAGAAAAGTATACACAATCTATATGATCCAAAACATGGACAGTACTGTCAAAGTTCTGAAATTACAATACCAGAAGTTTTAACTTAAAATTTTCCAGTTATATGACAATGAACTAGTTTGATGATGTGGAAAACACAAGGTGAAGGCTTTATGTGCCAGTGCTTCAGTTCATCAGAAAACTTGTGACATCCTAGGCGAATCTCACATCGACAAAACACAGGAGAGATGCAGGGTATATATTCAACGATCCTTAGGCCCTAGTGACGCGTTCTAAAGCCGTGCGAGCCTAGGCCCAAAGCGAACAATATCACTAGTGGTCTGGGCTGTTACCTATGGTATTAGAGCCACTCCGCATGTAACCTTGAACGATGGTGGTGCAAACCTCAGCGAGGACGGTGAGTCCCTAAGGGGAGTGTATGTGACACCCTAGGCAAATCTCACATCGACAAAACACGGGAGAGATGCTGGGTATATAAGTAAACATGTCTTAGACTCTAGAGATGCGTTTTAAAGTCATGCGGGTCTAGGCTACAAGCGGACAGTATCACTAGTGGATTGAGCTAGTACAAGACTACGGTTACAAAATCTAAATCCTGATACCTAACAGAAACAGCCATTTTCTTATTTGAAGTAAAAATTGACATACAAATAACATCCATCAGACACAGGAAAAGGATTAATAAGAGTGATTTCAAAAGGAGAAAGCATAGCTATAGTAGTATCATACCCGGAGTCGTTGTGAGCCTTTCAGTGTGGCTGTCACGACGTCAAAGTCCGAATTAACACAGCGTAAGAAATGATCGGATGGATTTCTCCTACTTGGACACGGAAACCCCGATTCAGCAAAGAACTGAAATATCAATATGTATAGATTAAATTCAATCTCATTAGATAGAAAACAAAAGACTTTGTAAAACATCTTGTAGTTATACAAATTTTATCACTCCATACCTGTACTGCAGATTTTGCTTCACCAAAATATACAGCCTCTCCACCAGACAACAGAAAGAGGTCATCAAACAATGCGAAAACTTCACTACTAGGCTGATGTATAGACGAAATAACCGTTCTTCCATCACGGGAAATATTTTTAAGAGCTTGAACAACAAAGAATGCTGAGGCACTGTCGAGACCAGTAGTAGGCTCATCAAGAAAAAGTATACGAGGTCGTACAAGGATTTCAAGTGCAATGCTTAGTCTCTTTTTCTCTCCGCCACTTATTCCTCTTAACTGCCAATTTCCTACCAGCCGATCAGCACAATCCCCTAACCCCATTTCCATTATTGTTCCCTCTACAATGTCGTTTACCTCTTCTTTCGTCATGCTAGTTGGAAGGCGCAGATGGGCTGAATACGTAATTGTTTCTCTAGGAGATAGAGTTCCCAACAGTGTATCCTCTTGAGTAACATAAGCCTGTAATATTCAGGCAGCTCATCAAAAGAAAATAAATAAGTATAACTTCTGCATTCAACTATGTAAACATTGTTTTCTCAGACGATGGTGTTCTTATCACATTCAAATCCGTTATCTAGAAAATGGTTCTGATAACGAAAATGTGGTTTTAGAAAGAAACAATCCGAAGGTTTATGTAATATTCTTATGTTTGTTGAGCATTTTGGAGATTTCTGTAACATTGACATGTTTATTAAGTCTCACTCGAGACAAACTGATAGAAAGAATTATGTTTTTCTTTTCTAGAAAATGCCATAGAATAACAAATCTCTGAGAATCTTGAGAAAACGACATGCTAGCTTTGACATCTGTTTTGGATGGTAAGAAGTTTCCATCTATTTTGGAGCAAAAGGAAGTAAGTGCATATATAGGAAATAGCACAAACTTCTATATGTCCTGCTTAAGTGAAAAAGGAACTCTGGCGAAGTTCAAACGCGCAAATGTTAGTGCCTAAAATGTGGTGTGGACAAATTAAAGGCTCAGTCAGAGTAACTTACAACAACACCATAGTCCAACCTCCTCTTCTTTCCATTGAGAAGGATATTTCCAGTCATCACCACATTTGTCGATAGTCTACCTGCAGTCCAAACCAAGCATGATTTAGCAAAGTGCAGATGTTATAATCACAAGAAGTGAATTTTCATTCTCAATTTCCCCCCTCTTTTTACACTCAGCACTAAACTAAGTATATGCGTTGGCGATGATATCAAATTAAGATTTGGTTGACAATTTACGCAGCACATGACTACCTGACTAGCATGCAAAACAATTCTACGAGAAACATCTTTAATTTGTAACTATCTTGAATCACATTGGTATGACAATGAAAAGTAGAAGTCGAAGAAGGAATTAGTGAAAACGGAGATGAACGTCCAAAAGGTATATAAGGCTAAGAGTATAGATATCAAGACATGACCAAAAGCAACTATACCTATTATTCAGAACCAAGGAGGTTAACTTAGCTGCAGTAGCCTTTTGACACAGAACTAGCAATGCGCGTCCCTCAAAAAATACATAGTCTATTATTTTGAGATTATTTCAAGCCGTTATAGGAACAACAACAACATGTGCTGTATAATCTTACATGTGGGGTCTGGGGAGGGTAGTGTATAGGCAGACCTTACCCCTACCTTGTGGAGATAGAGAGGTTGTTTCCAATAAACCCTCGGCTCAGGAAAGCATTTAAGTGGGATTTGATCCCTTGACCTTAAAGGCTTGAATAAGCAACCAAAACCAATGCTCGAATTCGCCTGTTATAGGAACAGGTTTACAGAAAGCATTCTCAAGACAAGAACTTTTGCAAACATTAGTTGTCTAGACCATGAACACCAATATTTATAAGTTCATGCTAAGTTTATGTTCGTACTCTGGTTTTACCTTTCTATCATCAAAACCATCTAAATTCACACCAGTACTAATTGTATCCTCCGTATTTCAGCAAAGGTCATAGATTACTTGTTGAGATTGTCAAATTCCAACCAACTTCAGGTTTTAATTGATAAACATAATCAATACTTTATTTTCACTGGACCACCAAGCCGATTGAAAACCTCGCAATTCAAAGTTCTATTTTGTTAAATGTAACTCACAATGATGAATGGAATGAATCTTACATCGGACCGGGATGAGATCCTCGTCTCCTTATAAGGCTTGGGCAATCCTACTCCGTTAGAGCTAGCTTTTTGGGATTGAATTATGCCCAAGGCTTATTTTGACATGATATCATAGTCAGGCCCGGGGTCGGTATGTTCCGCCAAAGAGGAGGCGGAATGCCCCCGGACCAATTGTTGGGGTTGGGGGGGGGGGGTGGAAATACTCCCGGTCCATGATTTTGCACGTTCCAGACCGGACAGTGGAACCCCGACAGAGAATGCCCGTATAAGCCTTGGGCAATCCTCGTACTTTCGAGCTAACTTTTGGGTATGAGTTCGGCCAAGGCTTATTTTGAGAATGAACAGACTAACAGTTTTCCAGCAATGGATCCATTTTTATCTAACATGACTAAACCTAACACAAACAACATCATTAAATGTGAAAAATACAGGTTTCCATTGTTCTTATTTTCCAGATAATATGAATATTAGACCCATTTATTTAGAATTTTGTCAATTTTTAAGTATAAAACAGAGTTATAGGTATGGGCTAGCGAGAGACAAAGTTTAATGAACTGTCCCTCTCTATCTAACTACCCTTGCCGACATTTAGCTAGCGTTTGGCAATAGATTTTAAATTTGTTTTGAAAAATTTGATTTGGGTTAAGTTTGATTTGAAGATGAAAATATGTTTGGACATACGTTTTCAAAATATATTTTCCAACTTTATTTTGGAAAAACATGTATATAATTCCCGAGTTTTGGGATTTTGACCCAAAATCAGCAATTGGGGTGATTTTGGAATTTGGGGTTTGGGATTTGGGATTTTGCCAATTGGGAAAACTCTATGGCCAAACATGAGTTTTAAAAATAAATTCCAAATTTATTTTGACAAAACTCACGGCCAAACGGGGCCTTAATTAAAGCTATCATTTACTTTAGTCAATACATTATTTACATACATATCTGCCATAATAACCCAATAATAGATAGGTTTATTCCAAATTTTTCACATTCTCGAACAAGGATAAAATTGCGTTCGTGAGTCCTATAGATCACGGGTTCGAGCTGTGAAAGCAGTCACTAATGCTTGCATTAAGATAGGATGTCTACATCACATTTCTTGAGGTTGGGATCTTCCCCGGACCTTACATAAATACGGGCAGTGGCAGAGGCAGAATCTCCACGAAGGGGGTTCAAAAAAAAATTGTAGCTCTTGGGAATTGAACCTATGACCTTAGAAAGGTTTTGAACCCCCTTAAGCACTAATCCACACTTTTAGGTTGTGTTAAAGGGGTCCAAAACTTAATATATAGAGTTAAAAAACAGATTTTGCCTTATATACACAGTGTAATTTTTAAGCGAAGAAGGTTCGAGTGAACCCCCTTTCGCCCTTGAATACGGGATGCCTTGTCCACCGGGCTGCCCTGCCCTTTTCTTGAACAAGACATGGACAGTCAAGTAAGCAAGAAAATAGAAAACAAAATAGGAAAATTAAAAATTAAAAAAATGCAAACAAAAACAAAAAATACCAAACATGTTCAAGAAAAGTGGAGGAACTCAAGTCTGTGGCCTAAAAAACAGATTTCGTCCTCCCTCCTCAAGTCTTGGTAGGCGGAGTTGCCTAAATATATATTAGTGAAAAACAACAAGTATCAAGTAAAATAATCGATTGGATCGGACACCATCAAAAGATAGTCCGGCGCACTAAGTTCTGAAGAAGGACCGGACAACAAGAATTTATCGTACGCAGCCTTACTCTATATTTCTGCCATGATCTCCTGGTCACATGGCAACAACTTTACCAGTTTGCCAAGGCCCCCTTCTGGATCGGACACCATCATTATTATAAAAAGTTTAAGAAGTAGAGTAAAAACCTGCTAAAGTATCAAGAAGTGTAGATTTTCCAGAACCAGAAGGACCCATAATAGCCATAATTCTACCAGGTTCAGCATAACCACTTAAACCATGTAGCAACTTCTTTGTTGGTCCATGTCCAAAATTTGGTAACATTACTGTTAAATCTTCCCATACTAAATATGCAACTCCTTGTTTATGCATTACTCCTTTCTCAATATCTCCACGTCCATTTGTCACTTCTATCTCCATCCCATCCATCTGTAAAAAACAACAACAAAAAAAAAAAAAAAAAACAGTACCCTTTGGACTATATATGGACAAGATTGCTTTGCTATGAAATGATGACTCTAATCAGTACATATTTTTTTTTCAGTTAAACTTTCCAAAAAAGTGCAACTCTAATATTTTTGCATCTCTGTGTATATATGATTTTGAATATATTTTTGGAGTTAGATAATGGACATTATTGCAAAGGTTTATGTCAAAAAGATAGGTGGGAGGTAAGGGAATTAAATGTGATGGGGTCCAATTTACTACTACTACTACTACAATGCATGCAGGTTACGGTTGCAATAAAGATATTGTTGCCGCCTAGGCTATGACTTTATCATTACTTCCTCCGTCTTAAATTATGTGTTATATTTCTCTTTTACACGACATTTAAGAAATATTAATTAGAAGGAACTTTTGACTATTTTATCCTTATTTATTTATTTCTTAAAATATAATAATCAGAGGTAAATTCAGAATTTTAAGTTTATGAGTTCCTATATAAATCTTAAGTTAATATACAATAATAATTGAATTAACGGACGGGGTTCCAAGCTAAATATTCTTATATATTTAATGAATTTTTCTATACAATTACCGGATCTAAACAAAAGTTATTGGGTTCACGAAAATCCGTAACTAATGCACTGGATACGCCCCTGGATATAATCTATCTTTATTGAATATTTATTCTATTTACGTGTCATTTCATCTTTAAGGAACAATTACTACTAAGTACTAAGAGTAAAATGAGAAAAACTAATTAAGTTTGTTTTGAACTTTTAAAATAACAAATAATTTGAGATAACTATTTTTAAAAATCACGACAGATAATTTGAGGAGTACTATTTAGAGTATTATTTAGTTTTCTTTTGAGTCTATGATTTTTGAGATTGTTTTATTACTTGTCCATTTATTGGTCCATTATTTTCCGTGATGTGTGCTTGCAACTACAATTTTAAATGAAATATAAATGCTGCCAATGACTGATGAAAAAGATGGCACGTGTCATTTCGGTGGATCTAGAAATACCTTTTTCATGTTATAATACAATACATTTTGTTGATATTTCTTTAATGATTAATATGTGTACCCTTATTAACCTTCATTATTATAAGTAGAATCAGAAAAGAAAAAAAGAAAAGGAAGAGAAAATGATGCTTCCTCTTATATTTTTATTACTTACTTCTTAAGGTTTTTGCGTGTTTTTTCAAAAGAAATTTAACAATCTTAATCATAAAAGTATTTATCTAACCAATTTGTATTTCTCCTTGCATGTTTTTTAAGAAAGAAATTTAACAATCTTCATCATAAAAGTATTTATCTGGGCTTTATTAAAAATATCCAGATTTACAACTGGTAATTGAAAAATAGCCACAGTTTTAAAAGTAATCAAAATTTAGCCAGTTTTTCATGTAAAGATAAAATATGAACAAAAACACTCTTAAAATCCAGAAATATTCCAGCATAATATGCTGGAATTCGAATTTTTTACATATGAGATTCCAAAAAAATGTATTGGAGTTCCAGCATAATATGCTGGAAGTTTAAAAGCAGGAGCTCCATAATCTACTCCCTTCGGTCCAAAATAAGTGCTTTTTTAGCTGTTTTCACACAGATTAAGAAATTCACCTTTTAACATTAATTAGCAATAAAATTGACCATATTAACCTTTACTATCTCTTCACATAAACACTCCTAGCACATACTCCAACACTATTAACTCCAAGGGGAATGTAGGAAAAAAATAATTAATTCATTCTTGAAATCTGAAAAAATCACTTATTTTGGACCGCAAAAAAAGGCCAAAAAATCACTTATTTTGGACAGGAGGGAGTAGTAAATTATACTGGAACTTTCCTTGTGCTGGAGTTCCAACATAATATGCTGGAAGTTTATACGTATGAGCTTCATAATCCGGCATATTATGCTGGAACTTTCCGTGTTTCGGCAAAATAGTGGCTATTTTTCAATGACTTTGCAAACGCTGGATATTTTTTGATTATCAGTCCGAAAAATGACTAGACCGTGCTATTTATCTAACCATTTGTGTTTCTCCTTGCATGTTTCACTTAATGAAATTGCGCTAGTTAGGACAACAAATCATAGATTTCAAAAATAATAATAAATGACTTTTTATTTTTGTAACACGTCAAAATGTTTCGATACTAATTTAATTTGACAAAACAACTACCCTAGCTTGAACTAAACAACTACTCTAGTATCGAAGAAAATGATATAAAAAATGTAATTCTAGCTTGACCTATGTGAACTAATTTAATTTTGGTCCAACACGTATTTCTGACTTAAGCAAAGTCAGACCGAAACCTCAACTTAAAAAGGCCGTCGCTAGCTGCAAGAACTTTAAAAGGCTTCAACTTCAAGTCAATTTTTTTTATGAGTAAAAAAACTTCCTTATAAACTTAATATAGTCCAACCTCTCTACAACAGATTTATTTGTTCCGATATTTTTTGGCTACTATAGTGAGATGCTTCTTTACCTAAAAAATACGAGTAACAATTAAATTTAATTTGTGATTTTAAAGATACATGATTTAGTTCAATACCAATTAATAATCAAGAAATATAAGGTATAGATGAAGGAAAGTAAGCAAGACCAAACCAGTAGATAAACTAGTAGGCAGTAGTGACCTCGAGGTGAACCAAGAACAATAAAGCAAGAACGGGAAAGATAAAAGGGACAATTCAGATGAGCTAAGAGCAAAAAGTAGAGAGTATATTCTTTTGTCAATGATTAGATGATGTTACAAATATGGGGTCCCCTTTATATAATATGGGATCCCTAAATAAGGTACATTTTTTTATAGTAAGGAATATCACTGGTACTACTGTCTAACTGCCTAGTACGGAATAGTACAATCGTATTCCGGGATTTGCGCCATGATCTTGGGGACATGGCGAGAATCTTGTCCTTCTGTAACAAACTTACAATGGCACTATCTCGGAGTCGGACATGATTGGCCCTGATATTTCTCGTGTACTTCGATCCTAGGGCATTGCATTCTGTCTTCGAGCTGGAGTCTTGCCCATCGAGCTCGAACTCGACCTTACCTGAAACCTTGCTTAAAGCAACCCCCCGAGCCTGGGAAATCGGGCATACCTGATTTCGATCGTATACAGATAGTCCCCGCATTTCTTAGAATAAAAATGAGAAGAAACGACTTGATTCTCGATCCTTCAACGTCGCGATCATGATGTCCATCTCGTGACGTCAGCAGCTGAAGTGACTGAAGGGTCGCGTCTGCACAGTTTTCCATGGCCATTAATTGGAGGCGACTGAAGGTCGACTATTCGACTTCTCTAACACGCTTAAGTGGCCCTTATAAATAGACCAGCTTCACCATTTTACAAACTTTACTTCTTTAATCATTTTCAAAATCTCATTAGCTCCATCATTCTCTTTAGTTTGCCTTTGCTTTCATCATCAACCCTTTCTCTTTGAATTTCTACACCATAATGGTTAAAACATCTAAGACTGTTCCCCAACAAGAAAAAGTCTCTTCGTCATCGCGGCCGTCCAGAAGTAAACCGGTGATGCCACCTCGCATCGAGGAGTGCATTCCCCCACCGTGAGAAATAACATCCGATTTCAAGATTGATAAACCTGTGTCGATACCAGGACGGTGCGAGCCCATGTCTCGATACATCTGTTTGATAACCAAAGATGAGCTCGAGCAAGTGAAAAAGGACTGCAACTGGGAGAACAAGGATGTGGTCATCCCTTCCCCGGAAGAGGACATCACTACTCACAAAGTGGGGTACTTAAGCGTGTATACTTAATCATTCACGCTGGATCCTGCTGACCTAACTTTGGGTCCCATAGATCTAGTTATCCTTGATTTTGGCTAGCAATACCAAGTGACGCTTGCCCAAATCTACCCCTCATTCTGGCGAATCGTCAATCTGATTCGATACTTATTGAGCCAGGTCGAGGGGATGCCTTTTACGCTCGACCATCTGATCAGGCTGTATAGCCCTCGCCTTTCTCGAGGTGGCCTGATAAAGCTGCAACACCGATCCTCAAAATCTTTCTTCTCCAGTATCGATGAGGACAAAGACCGAGGATGGATGAGCCAGTTTGTCTGAGTCAGGACCTCTAACCTGATTCCTGCTGAGAGGATGCCATTCCCCGAGGAATGGAACATGAAGTGTACGTACATGTTTATTGATAGTGACTTTTATACCCAATTTTCCCTTCTCTTCCTCGACCTTATCTTTTTCTCGGTCTGACCCCTTTCCGCTAGTGTAGTTGTTGCTTGGTTTCCTAGTGCGGTCCTAGATCTCGAAGGTTGGGTCCGAAAATTGGCCTCTACTTCTTTGTACGCGGAGCACAACTGGTGTGACTTCATCTTTATGCAGGCCTCAGAGACGTCATTGACATGCGACCTCCCCCACCTGGTGAAGAAGAGACGCCAAAGCCTCCCAAGGAAAAGAAAAGAAAGAGGAGTTCGCCTGCAAATTCCCCAAAGCCAAAGAAAAGCAAAGCTCGAAAGCCCAAGGCTGACACCGTGGCCTTATCTCCGGATACGGCCCAACGTCTTCAGGATCAGGAAGAAGAGGGAGAAGATGACGACTGCCTGTTGAGGATCTGATGCTTCGAAGGCCGCTGAACCGATGGCGACAGAGGCGGTTCGAACCGAAGAAATTTTAGAGGGGAGCTCGAGCAAAGTCCCCGAGTCATTAAGTGGAAAAGGCATGCCTTGCCTCGGGGGGGGGGCATGGTGGATGAGCTCGAAGAGCCTAACTTCGAGGCTCTTCAAAGACAAGATAATATCCCAACAGAACCACTTGGGGTAATCAACATAGACGACTCGCCGCAGGGCCCGGTCTTCTCCGAAGGGAAATTTCGAGATGCCCATGCCATGGGGACTCCATTGTGGGAACGACCCATGAAAGGAATGATATTTTTGAGAGTGTCTTGCGGGGATCGAACAAGGTCCTGATCCTGATGCCTCATTTATTTTTTAGGAGGCCGAAAAGCTTCTCAAACAAGTAAGTTTTGTCTTTCGTTACTTCAAGTTTAATCTTCATCTTTCTAAGTCTGATTTCTTTTCCTTGTGAGAATGCCGTGTCACTTCACCGACGAGCATTTGCCAAATCTCGGACTGAGCTTTCCCGATGCGAAGCCGAACTAAAGAAGCTCGTAGATGAGAGGGACATCCTTAAGATCCTCTATGTCAAAAAAGAGGGGGAGATCAGCAATCCCCGAGTTGAATTGACGAAGGCTTGTCAAGAACAGACCGAGCTCATTGAAAAGGTAATATAGCCTTTGAGGGTCTGCTATGCACTTGCTTTTTTTGATGACTAATACTTTAATTTCGCCTCATATGAAGGAGGCCGAAACCCTTGGGTGGAGACAAGGTATGGACTGTCTCGCCTCAGAGAAAGATACTCTTTGGGAGCAGCTGGCTTCAATCGAACGCCAGCTTCAAAGCGTAAAGGAGGAAAGCCTGGCTCGAAACCGCAAAATTGAAGAGCTCTAGGCTAAATCCGCTATTGAGCTTGCCAAGGCTAAATATGAAGCAGAGGCGTTTATATCTTTGTACCGAGCTGACACTGAAGCAGCTAACACTCGGGCAAAAGAGATCTCTGCTGCGGCCGAAGTTAAGCTATCATGTGCACTCATTTTGAAAGTAAATTATGTGTTCCGAGGCCTTAAAAGCCTCTTTTTGTCTTACCAAGATTTGCGTGCGCAGTCCGGGCACATTTCCGGAAAGCTTTTATGTGAAATCTAAGTAAAATAAGGAAATTGGATTTTAATATTGATTAAAGTGGACTTTGGTCAACATTCTTGGTAAACGGATCCGGACCCGTAATCGGACGATCCCCTAGGGTCCATAGTAAAATATGGGACTTGGGCATATGCCCGGAATTGAATTCCAAGGTCCCAAGCACGCTAAAAGAATTTTTTAAAGAAAATTATTTGCTGGAAAATATAAAGGCGTTTAGAAATGAAATAATGCATTTTCTTGATGGTATCGGACCCATATTTTGGTTTCTGAGCCTAATACAAGTTTAAAATAATAATTTAGTCGAAAATCTGTGAAGTTTGGTAAGAATCAGAGTTCGTTTGGTATAAATCGGACTTTTATTTGAGAAATATGGAAATTTTGATGTTCTTAAGGAATTACATGAATCTAAGGTTTAATTCGTAGTTGTTGATGTTATTTTAATGATTTAATTGCACGAGAAAGTCCGTATGATATTTTTAGACTTGCGTGCATGTTTGGTTTGGATCCTCGAGGGCTCGGATGAGTTTTGGATAGGCTACCGGTGAATGGGACTTAGGAAATTTTAGCTCGTATCTGGTATTTTTGCCTGGGCCTCTGGTCTCGCAATTGCGAGATCAGGCTTCGCAAATGCGAAGTTCTCAGGCTTCGCAAATGCGAAGTTCTCAGACTTCGCAAATGCGAAGTTCTCAGGCTTGGGAAATGCGACCCAGGCGTCGCAAATGCGAACCAAGCCTGGGCAGGCCCTCTTCGCAAATGCGAGCATTGGGTGGGAATTGCAAAGCATGCCCATCGCAAATGCGATGTTTTCCTTCACAATTCCAGAGATGACAGGATTCAAAAGGGGTTCGCAATTACGAACCCTGGTCGCAATTGCGACATCTGAGACTTGCTAAATGTGATTTTTGATGGGATTTCATCCATTTTTCAAACTCTTTCAAACCCTAAACTCTCTTGGGCAATTTTTCAAAGAAAGATTCTTCTCCAAATCATTAGTAAGTAATTTTTAACTTGTTTTCTTCAGTCTAAAACATTTTTTTACATGATTTCATTTCAAAATCGAGGGGTTTTCATGGGAAATTGGGTGTTTTTTGGGAAAAATTAGGATTTTTAAATTTTGGGGATTTGGACCTCGATTTGAGGTCCGATTTTAAAACTAATTACATATTTGAGTTCGTGAGTGAATGGGTGATCGAGTTTTTGGTTTGAACTTCGGATTTTGACCAAGCAGGCCCGGGGTCGATTTTTGACTTTTTTGGGGAAACAATGGGAAACCTATTTTCATGCATTAGAATTGATTTATTTAGCATATGTTAATGTTATTAAGTACATTGTGACTAGATTCAAGCGAATTGGAAGTAGAACCGAGGGGTAAAGCAGTAGTTAAGGCTTAATTTGTTCGTATAATCGAGGTAAGTATTTGGCCTAACCTTAGCTTGGGGGAATATGAGTTGTAGTCTTATTTGCTATGTGTTAAGGGTTGAGTACGACGTATAGGTGTGGTGACGAGTATCTATACGTTGATGTCAAGCATGCTCGTAAGTCTTATACTATGATTGTTGTGACTCTGTTATGTATTGTCCATGCTTAATATGATGATTATAAATGTTGAACAAGACTTATGAAAGTATTCTTGGTAATTGACCAAGAATTCTTGGTAACTTGAGCATTGGCTCAAGTTGAGACTTATGTTGTGAAGGGATGGTGGAAACGAGATGAGATATATTGTTGATTCCTTTGCCCGGATGTTATTGTTACGATATTGTTTCCCTTGTCGGGATGTTATCGTTTATGATATTATTTCCCTTGCCGGGATGTTATTGCTTATGATATTGTTTTCCTTGCCGGGATATTGTTGTTATACTATTGTTCCCTTACTGGGATTCTTTGTGGTTGGTGTTGATTTGTATATTGGGATCGGGTTGCATGCCGCAACAATATTATATAGGATCGGGTTGCACGCCGCAACAAGTAGTAATAAGGGTGGACATGCAGGGTCGAGTTGCACGTCGCAACATTATTATATGATTGGGATCGGGTTGCACGCCGCAACATTATTATATGATTGGGATTGGGTTGCACACCGCAATAGTATTATATTATTGGGATCGGGTTGCACGCCGCAACAAGAAAAAATAAAAGTGAATATTGATTCTTATGGTGAGAACGAGAGTAAAATCACGAAGGGTGATGCCGTGCACTTGTTACTGTTTCCTTATTCTTGCTGATATGAAATTATGGTGTCCGTTATGCTTCTCTACTGAAATTCTGTTAGTACTTGCTATTCCCCGCAACATGTTTCCCCTTCCCATCTTTAACTGCTAGTTTCTGTTATCATTATTTGTCGTATATGATTTAACTGCACAGGTTTATTTGGTAGTCTTGTCCTAGCCTCGTCACTACTTCGCTGAGGTTAGGCTCGACACTTACCAGCACATGGGGTCGGTTGTGCTGATACTACACTCTGCACTGTGTGTAGATCCTAGTGCTGAAGCATTTGGACCACAGTGAGGTTGTTACCTTCAGTCCAGCGGAGACCCGAGGTAGTCTTGCAGACGTCTGCAGGCCTTGACGTCCCCTTCTATCATATTTCCTTATGTTCTTACTTATTTCAGAGACATACATGTAATTTTCTTTATTCAGACCCTATTTGTAGTATTTTTAGATAGTCCGTGATATTGTGACACCAGTTTTGGGTGGAGTTGTATTTTGGATTTCATACCAGTATTTAGTTAAATTGTTGAATTTCGTCTTCTGTTGATCATATGTTAACTTGTGATATTGTTAAAATATAAGGGAAAAAAGGGTAATAAAATTTGTAATTGTCGGCTTGCCTAACTTTCAATAGTAGGCGCCATCACGACTCCCGAGGGTGGGAAATCCGGGTCGTGACAAGTTGGTATCAGAGCTCTAGGTTGCTTAGGTCTCACAATTCACGAACAAGCTTAGTAGAGTCTGAGGGATCGGTACGGAGACTTATATGTTTATCCCCTAGAGGCTTACAAATTTTAGGAAAACTTCACATATATTCTTCTCTATTGTGCGACTTGATTTCTTAATGCTAATTGAACTTCTACTCTGTTCTTTTGTAGATGGCGAGAACACGTGCTACTTCATCCGCTGATCAGCAGCCCAAGCCCCTAGTGGCAGTTCCTACGAGAGGCAGAGGATGAGGCCGAGGCCGTGCTAGAGGCCTAGGTAGGGGCAGGGCTCAGCCTAGATCAGCATCACCAGCAGCGGAGCCTTAGATAGAGTTTGAGGAGGAGGCTCCATCCCAGACCGTTCCAGCATGGCCAGCTCAGGTCCCAGAGGGGTTCATCGCCAACCCGGTACTTCAGGATGCTTTGGTCTGTCTAGTGGGCCTTATGGAGAGCGTCACTCAGGCAGGCATATTTCTTGTAGAACCAACTATCTCTCATGATGGAAGAGGAGCCCAGACTCCTGCTACTCGCACTCCGGATCAGATGACTCCCCAGTATCAGACTCCAGCAGCTCAGCCAGTTGGAGTAGTTCAGTCGGGTGTTGTGGCACTGATCGATGAGGGGCCAGATATGTCCGCTGATGCCTTGTGGAGGTTGGACAGGTTCACCAAGCTTTTTACTACCACTTTTGGCGGTACATCTTCTGAGGATCCCCAGGATTATTTGGACAGATGTCATGAGGTTCTACGGAACATAGGGATAGTGGAGACCAATGAGGTCGACTTTGCTGCTTTTTGTCTGTCAGGTTCCGCCAAGACTTGGTGGAGAGATTTTTGTTTGGCTATACTAGCTGGGTCACTGGCTTTGACTTGGGATCAGCTCTCTTAGCTCTTTCTTGAGAAGTTTCTTCGTGTCACTCAGAGGGAGAACTATCGGAGGCAGTTTGAGCGTCTCCAGCAAGGTTTTATGACCGTCACTCAGTATGAGACCAGATTTATTGACTTGGCCTGTCATGCTCTTCTTATACTTCCCACCAAGAGAGAGAGAGTGAGGAGGTTCATTGAGGGACTCGTTCAACATATTCGATTATAGATGGCTAAGGAGATGGGAAGCGAGATTTCTTTTCAGGATGCGACCAATATAGCTAGGAGAGTTGAGATGGTTTTATCACAGGGGAGTGGTCAGGGGTTTGACAAGAGGCCCTGTCATTCTAGCAGTTTCAGTGGTGCCTCGTTTGGAGGCAGGGATTCTTTTGGTAGGGGCCATCCTTCTAGGTCATTTCATTCAGCACTACAGGCATCTCATGGAGCTTTAGGGGGGCGTGGTTCTTATGTACCTCCTTTAGGATAGCCAGCTCCTATCAGAGCACCTCCTCTTCAGAGCTATTCTCATGGTCAGCCGGTCCATCAGGGTTAGTATCAGTTTTCTTAGCTGCAACACTCAAGTAGATGCTTTGAGTGCGGTGAGTATGGTCATATCCGGAGGGCTTGTCCAAGATTAGTGGGTGTTCAGTCGTAGCATCAGGGTTCCCGTGCCATAGTTCAGGCACCGGGTGTTCTACCACCCACTCAGCCAACTAGAGGTGGAGGTAGAGGTTCTAGAGGTGGAGGTAAAGGTATTAGAGGTGGAGGTCAGGCCACTAGAGGTGGAGGCTAGCCAGCAAGAGGTCATACAAGGGATGTAGTTCAGAGTGGTGGGGCCCAGCCTTGATGTTATGCTATTCCAGCCAGGCTCGAGGCTGAGGCCTCCGATGCAGTTATCACAAGTACTGTTCTGGTTTGTAGTAGAGATGCTTCATTTTTATTAGATCCAAGGTCTACATACTCCTATATGTCATCTTATTTTGACCTCTATTTGGTCATGCCTAGTGATTCTTTGAGTGCTCATGTATATGTGTCTATATCGGTGGGTGATTCTATTGTGGTGGATCATGTCCATCATTCATGTATAGTTGTGATTGGGGGTCTTGAGACCCAAGTAGATCTGTTACTTTTGGATATGGTTGATTTTGATGTCATATTGGGGACGGACTGGTTATCACCTTACCACGCTAGCTTGGACTGTCATGCCAAGACTGTGATCTTAGCCTTGCCGGGTTTACCTCGTTTAGAGTGGAGAGGGACTCCTGGTTATTCCACCCATAGGGTTATCTCATATATGAAGGCTCGGCGTATGGTTGAGAAGGGATGTTTGGCCTATTTGGCGTATGTTCGTGATTTTAGTGCCGAGGTTCCTTCTATGGATTATGTGCCTGTTGTTCGTGAGTTTCCAGAGGTATTCCCTTCAGACCTACCGGGGATGCCACCCGACAGAGATATTGACTTTTGCATTGATTTGGCTACGGGCACCCAGCCCATTTCTATCTCGCCATATCGTGTGGCCCCGCCAGAGTTGAAAGAATTGAAAGAACAGTTGCAAGACCTACTTGATAAAGGCTATATTAGACCTAGTGTCTCACCTTGGGGTGCGCCGGTGTTGTTCGTTAAGAAGAGGGACAGATCAATGAGGTTGTGTATAGATTATCGGTAGTTGAACAAGGTCACAATCAAGAATAAGTATCCATTGCCAAGGATTGATGATTTGTTTGACCAGCTTCAGGGTGCCCAAGTGTTTTCTAAGATTGATTTGAGATCTGGCTACCATCAGTTAAAGATTAGGGCATCTGATGTCCCTAAGATAGCTTTTTGCACTCGGTACGGGCATTATGAGTTCTTAGTGATGTCATTCGGGTTGACAAATGCCCCAACAGCTTTCATGGACTTGATGAACCAAGTGTTCAAGCCTTACTTGGATTCCTTCATGATAGTCTTCATTGATTATATTTTGATCTATTACCACAGCCGGGAGGAGCATGAGCAGCATCTTCGAGTCGTTCCCCAGACTTTGAGGGACAGTTAGTTATATGCTAAGTTTTCGAAATGTGAGTTTTGGTTGAATTCAGTTGCATTCCTGGGTCATGTTGTATCAGTAGAGGGTATTCAGGTGGATCCTAAGAAGATTATGGCAGTCAAGGACTGGCCTAGACCCGCATCAACTACAGAGATCCAGAGTTTCTTGGGTTTGGCAGGCTATTACCGTCAGTTTGTGGAGGGGTTTTCAGCTATTGCAACCCCGATGACCAGGTTGACCTAGAAGGGTACCCAATTTAGAAGGTCGGACGAGTGTGAGGCGAGCTTTCATAAGCTCAAGACAGTTTTGACTACGGTGCCGGTTTTGGTATTGCCTACAGGTTTAGGGCCATATACAGTGTATTGTGATGCATCTTATATTGGACTTGGTGTGGTGTTGATACAGAATGGCAAAGTTATTGCATATGCTTCACGACAGTTGAAGATCCACGAGAAGAATTATCTAGTTCATGATTTGGAGCTAGTAGTCATTGTTCACACGCTGATAATTTGGAGGCATTATTTATATGGCGTGTCGTGTGAGGTGTTCACAGATCACAAGAGTTTGCAATACTTGTTTAAGCAGAAGGAGCTAAATTTGAGCTAGAGGAGGTGGTTGGAGCTATTGAAGGACTATGATATCACCATCTTGTATCATCTGGAAAAATCTAATATGGTGGTCGATGCTTTGAGTAGGAAGTCAGCCAGTATGGGCAGTTTTGCATATATTCCGGTCGGTGAGAGATCTCTTGCTTTGGATGTTCAGGCTTTAGCCAATTTGTTTGTGAGGTTGGATGTTTCTGAGCCCAGCCATGTGGTAACTTGCACAGTCGCTCATTCTTCATTATTTGAGAATATCCGAGATCAGCAGTATGATGATCCTTATTTGCTTATCCTTAGGGACACAATACGGCACAGAGGTTCCAAGCAGGTTATAGTCAGAGATGATGGAGTTTTGAGGATGCAGGGTCGAGTTTGTGTGCCTAATATGTATGGACTTCGTGAGTTGATTCTAGAGGAGGCACATAGTTCCCGATATTCTATTCATCTGGGCGTCGCTAAGATGTATCAGGACTTGCGGCAACATTATTGGTGGAGGATAATGAAGAAGGACATAGTTGCCTATGTAGCTCGGTGTTTGAATTGTCAGCAGGTAAAGTACGAGCATTAGAGACCTGGTGGTTTGTTCCAGAAGATTGGTATTCCTAAGTGGAAGTGGGAGTGTATCACTATAGACTTCGTTGTTGGACTCCTACTAACTCGGCGGAAGTTCGACGCAGTGTAGGTTATTGTTAATAGGCTGACTAAGTCAACGCATTTCATTCCTGTGGCAGTTTCCTATTCTTCTGAGCGGTTGGCAGAAATTTATGTCCGGGAGATCATTCGTCTTCATGGTGTGCCCATATCTATCATTTCTTACCGAGGTACAAAGTTTACCTTGCATTTCTGGAGAGCAATTCAGCATGAGTTGGGCATACGGGTCGAGTTGAGCACAACATTTCATCCTCAAACAGATGAAAAGGCTGAGCATACCATTCAGATTTTGGAGTATATGCTCCGAGCATGTCTTATTGACTTTGCAAGTTCGCGGGATCAGTTCTTGCCATTAGTAGAGTTTGCCTACAACAATAGTTACCAGTCAAGCATCCAGATGGCTCCCTATGAGGCTTTATATGGTAGGCAATGTCGGTCGCCAGTTGGATGGTTTGAGTCTGGAGAGGCTCGGTTGTTGGGTACAGATCTAGTACAGGATGCCTTGGACAAGGTTAAGATCATTCAGTATAGGTTTCGTATAGCTCAGTCCAGGCAAAAGAGTTATGCCGACCGTAAGGTTCATGATGTGGCATTCATGGTCGTAGAGCGGGTATTGCTTTGGGTATCGCCCATGAAGGGCGTGATGAGATTTGGGAAGAAGGGCAAGCTAAGCCCTAGATTCATTGGTCCTTTTGAGATTCTTGATCAAGTGAGAGAGGTGGCTTACAGACTTGCGTTGCTGCCGAGTTTATCAGTTGTGCACCTAGTGTTTCATGTGTCCATGTTTCGAAAGTATCACGACGATCCATCCCACGTGTTAGACTTCAGCATTGTCCAGTTGGACAAGGACTTGACTTATGAGGAGGAGCCGGTAGCTATTCTAAACCGACAGGTTCGTCAGTTGAGATCGAAGAATTTCCCTTTAGTTCGTGTCCAATAGAGAGGTCAGCATGTTAAGGCAGTGACCTGGGAGTCCGAGTCCGATATGCGGAGCCGATATCCCCATCTTTTCTCCGACTCAGGTACTTTTCTTATGTCCGTTCGAGGATGAATGATTGTTTTAGAGGTGGAGAATGTGATGACCTACTCGTTTTGAAAGTAAATTATCTGTTCCGAGGCCTTAAAAACCTCTTTTTATTTCATCACAATTTGCGGGCACAGTCCGGGCATTTCTGGAAAGCTTTTATGTGAAATCTAAGTAAAATAAGGAAATTTACCTTTAAAATTGATTAAAGTTTGATTCTGAAACTATGTACTGCCATCTTTTTCTCTCTCTAGAATAAAATTTCCTCTCAGCTAATGCTGATTATGGGAAGGAAATCGAAGGCTGGAGCGAGAGGGCAAAACAATCAATGACAAATCCAAATCAAAATCATGGAGGAAAAGTTTTTTCGAGGACAGAAGATTCGAATAAAGTAAGGAATTTTAATGCAATTACTAGAATAGTACCATTAGATATGGAGCGAGTATCAGCTATGTCAACACCAATTGCAACACCAGTGAGGACACAGTCTGAAAATGTGCAGGGGAGTAATGCATGTAGACGAACATGGGCTGATAAAGTGGAGGAGGAAGCAATTGCACTCAATTCACAAAGCCAGACACAAGTTCAAGGATCAAGAACATCGTGGAGTAAAATTGTAGCTATTGTTCCATTGGAGGAAGGTGAGGACTTGAAACGAGAATCACCTATTAACAGTAATGTGAAAATAACACTAGAAGACATTCATGAGGAGGTAGAATATTGGAAAATTGGAGTTGTATGCTATGTGTTGGGATCTAATCCACCACAAAATGTCATGGAAGGGTATTTTAATAGAATTTGGGGAAAGTTGGGTATTGATATAGTAGCACAAGTTCAAAGAGGTGTGTTCCTAGTCAGATTCCATACAGCTGAAAGCAGAACTAAAGTAGTAGAAGAAGGAGTCCAGATGTTTGATAGAAAGCCAGTAATAGTCAAATCATGGCAGCCAGATATAAAAATGAAGAATGAGATAATAGATAATATACCAGTGTGGATTAGACTACCAGGACTGAATGTGAAGTATTGGGGAAAGCAGGCGTTAGCAAAAATAGCAGGGCTGGTAGGGAATCCTTTGAAAGCAGACAAAGCCACTACTATGAAGGAGAGAATGACATATGCTAGAGTGTTGGTGGAAGTACCAATCAATAAGGTATTCCCAGACACTGTAATGTTTGAAAATGAGCATGGACACTGTGGAACAAGAGGTGGATTTTGAATGGAAGCCAATATTATGTACTAAATGCAAAAATTATGGGCATGAGTTGAAGGAATGCAGGAAGTATATTATGGAAGAGATAAATAGTAAAGCACAAGAAAGGAAGGAAGTAGTACAACAAGGGAAAGAGAACACTAGCAAAGGTGAACAAACAGAAACCAGTAAAGAAGTAGACAAGGAAGCAGGCATAGAAGAGAAGCTCCAACGAAGGGTAGGGAAACACGTGATGGTGAGACAAAGACAGGATAACTTCTACTATAGGAGAGGTACTGCAAGGAGAGAGATAGTGATTAGAGAACCACAAATTAATACTGAAAATTCATTTGCAGCTTTAGGTGAACAGAACAACAGAAATGAAGGAATAGCTAAACCTTCCTGCCCTGGAGGAGGTGAAGCTGAGGAGGGCTCTAGACATGGGAAGGGTAGGGGAAACCCCAACCCTAATGGATAGCATTGGTTTTTGGAATACCAGAGGTCTAAACAAGCCAGATAAACAGAAAGAAATGAACCTGTTTATCCACAACTTGAGAGTTGGTTTGTTTGGGTTTCTGAAACAAATATAAAAAGAGCTAAGGCACAGAAAGCTTCTTTTTATCTTTGTTATGGTTGGTCGTTTATAACAAATCTAGACAAACATCTAGGAGGTAGGATATGGATATTGTGAAAACCTCAATTATATGAGGTTGATATAAAGGAAGTTACTGGACAAATAATTCATAGCGCAGTAAAGCACAGGGGGAATAGTCTGAGTCTTAATGTTACTCTTGTATATGGCTTTAATGAACAAGAAGCTATGAAGAAACTATGGGATGACATCAATCAGATATGGGTCAAAATGGATGGACCATGGGCTGTGATGTGAGACTTTAACTGTGTTCTTAATAGGGAGGAAAGAATTGGAAGCAAAGTAACTATGGCTGAAACAAGATATTTTAGACAATATATTGAAGTGTGTGGTCTGAAGGAGCTTAGATCCTCAGGATCTTTCTTCACATGGAACAATAAACAAGGAAGAGACAGTCGAGTGTACAGCAGGATTGATCGAGTGCTGGTTAATACTGAAAGGATGACTGAATTACCTGCATCATAGGTGCACTTCATGAATGAGGGCATCTATGATCACTACCCAGCAATCATAAACTGGGAAGGAGGGAATGCAGGGGAAAAATGCAGTTCAGATACTTCAATATGTGGAGTGTGATAACAGAATTTCAAACAAGAGTACAAAAAGTATGGGAGAAGAAGATACAAGGCACATAGATGTACAAACTGGTAGGAAAGATGAACATAACCAAAAGTGTACTAAAAAGATTGAACAAGGAAAGATTTTCAGATTTTAGAAAAAAAGGCTGAAACAGCAATGGTAAACTTGACAGAATGCCAAGAAAAGATCCAAAAAGATCCTAGAAATGCTGAGTTAATTGAAGAGAAAATCAGATTGATGAAAGAAAGCATCAAATGGAAGGCTGCTAAAGAGCAATTTCTGAGACAAAAAAGTAAGATACTATGGGTGAGGCAGGGGGGTCAAAACACAAAATACTTCCATAGTGTGTTAAAAACTAGAAGGAATGCTAACAGGATTTTCTCTATAAAAGATGCTGAAGGGAAGGAGTCAACAGATGTTGAAGGGATAACAAATGCATTTATAAAATTCTACAAGAAGTTGTTGGGGAAAGAAAAGGAGACAGGCAACATGTGTGCAGCAATCTAGTAAGGAAAGGGCAAGTGGTTCAACAGGGGCAAAGAGAACAACTGGAAGCTCCAGTTACAGAAAATGAAATCAAGGCAGCTTTGTGGTCAATTGCAGGAGACAAATCCCCAGGACCTGATGGCTATAGATCTCGATTATTAAAGGATTGTTGGCCAATGGTAAGGCAAGATGTCATTGGAAGTGTAATGGAGTTCTTTGACACTACAAAAATGCTCAGGATTATTAATAGAACTACTCTAACTCTTATCCCAACAAACAACCATGCAGCTGAAGCAGGGGACTATAGACCTATTGCATGTTGCAATACTGTCTATAAGATAATATCAAAGGTGTTGTATAACAGGATAAAAGGTGTATTGCCTTCAATAATAACAGAGAATCAAAATGCATTTGTGAAAGGCAGAAGTATAGTTCTAAATATCCTGTTATGTCAAGACCTGGTGAAAGTGTATAACAGGAAGAAATCAACAAGCAACTATTTGATTAAAATTGATCTAAAAAAAGCATATAACTCTGTGGAGTGGGGATTTGTGGAAGAAATGTTATATGCATTGAACTTTCCTTCCAAATTCATCAAATGGACTATGGTATGCTGTCACACCTCCTTTTCGCACACCACCCGAAGGTAGTGCAAGAGAGTTTTTCTAATTAAAGGACAATCGAAACGGGACTTATTTTATTACAAATTTCAGAGTCGCCACTTGGGATAATTTATGGTGTCTCAAGTCACCGTTTCAAATCCCGAATCGAGGAAAAGATTGACTCTGTTTTACAGTCCGCGAATCAGAAATTCGGGTATTCGGTTAACTCGGGAGAAGGTGTTAGGCATTCCTGAGTTCTGTGGTTCTAGCATGGTCGCTCAACTGTTATTATTGGCATAATTATCTGATTTTAAAATATTTTGAACCTATGCGCATTTTATCTTTAAAAACCACTTTTATTTATTTTAAAGAAGATTTAACATCGTCTAAAACATGTCTTTGAACCGCGCCACATGAAATGCACCCGCAATCCGAAACACATTTTATTCAACATTATTAAGATTTAGATTTGGGTCACATAAAATACATACCCAAGTTTAGGAAGGTAATATTATTAAAATAACGCGCCTAAAGCAACTACGTGTTTTTAACTTTGCGAGGGCCATGGAGAATTTGCTAAATGGCACACCTCGAGTTCTAAGGATTTAAAAGAAATAATTAAATGAGGGCCACGCATTTGAGATTTTATTTGGCGCGGCGCACCTCGATTCCAATTTTAAGGAAACTAGTTGCTTAGAGAAAAACCTAAAAGAACTCGAAATGCCTTTATGCTAAAGCTCAACTTAATTAGTTACCCCTATGTGTTTTATTTAACGAGCAATTATCTAA
Organism: Nicotiana sylvestris; assembly: GCF_000393655.2. Classification (NCBI taxonomy): domain Eukaryota; kingdom Viridiplantae; phylum Streptophyta; class Magnoliopsida; order Solanales; family Solanaceae; genus Nicotiana; species Nicotiana sylvestris. The sequence goes on from NC_091067.1 coordinate 151,255,526, forward strand.
AGAAATGTTACTTCCTCAACAGCTAATCAGATGAAGGAGCCTGGGCCGACAGAGCAAAACAAACCCACACATAACCAGTTCTTACAAGTCTTTTCCAACTTGGGCCCAAGGTGAGCCCAATCCTCAAAGAACAAAATCAAGGACTCAAGACGCACAACACGAGTCCGAAGAGGGTCGTTCTGGCTGGGCCAACTTAAGCCCAGATTTCAGAAATCTATTGTTAGTATTAGCGCAAATGCAGATCCAAACGAAACATGCCATCGAATTAACATCTTCACTTCTGAATTTTAATCATTCAAGCACATATTAACTAACTGACCATTCTGCAAGTTAAATGTCATATTCATGCATAACCAATGTTAAATCATCAACCTGCCTTCATGCTTAGAAACAATACTGACCATTCTTTTTTTTACATGAACTTCACACTAGCTACTACTTTACAGTCTTAAACTTAATCAAGTTATTCTCAACATTTCCAGAATAAAAAAACTGGCATACACATTACTAAGACTTCAAAACCACATTCAAACTCTCAACCACATGGATTAATTCCTTCAACAAATGAAAACAGGAAGGGAAAACTGAAGATAAACATATAATTGCTGCATGACTTTCTCTACCACCCAAATCTAGCATGATGTCCAACTTTCAGGAATTCGGCTTCGACTTTCACAATACATGGTTATCAAAGAAAATGTAATACAAACTTTGGCACTAGATATTTGATTGATAGCAGAAACAATAGAAGATTTTCAGAAAAATCAAAGGATTCAGAGAAAAAGGAGAAGAAAATTGAGCTAAACTATGAACGACAAATTAATGATGAACTTCAAAATTCCACTTCCCATTTCACTCTTCAAATCAAGCATCACATTATACAAGTTTCTCGAGCAGGTACCTGGAAATTGAAAGGAAAAAGAAGTGAGGGAGCAGTATAGATCAGCAGCTAGCTCAATCAAAAGGGAGCAACAGCAGAGTCAGTTGAAAGAAACCAGCAATGGAACAATGTTTCCCCAGCAAAATCTAAACCCAGATTTTTAAGCATTCACCATTCAATCCATTTTCTAACCAGAATATAAACTGTAAAATTTCAGTTGTTTTGAACTAAAATTTGAGGATTAGAGGAACAAAATCAAGCAGAATTTCCATAGTTTTCCAAAGAAATTGAAGAAGATTTGAGATTATTTCAGATTTCTAAAAACCAACTGTTTTGTTTTCAGGACCTTTTTTCTCTCTCCCATCTGCCTTGAATGCCAAGTTAGAGGTGCCTTTAAAGGCAAGGCATTAGGGCAACCTAAAGTATTCAGTTTTTGCACCTTACCCCTTTTGAAATCCTCTTTTTTGCTTAGACCTCCTTAGTGTAAAATTCAAAATTTCAGATTAATCCCTACCCCAGCTTCCTAGAAGCTTCCTTAGGCAGTTATTTGCATAAGATTCCCCAAAATACCCTTTAAACCTCTGAAAACTACCCCTCCAACCCAAGTATAGGTCACACTGACCCGACTCAAATTGATAGGGGTCTACAAACCCAAATTAAATCTCCACTTGGGCTTTCTGATTTTCGGAGTCCAATTAAAATCCATCAGGGCTTCCCAACTCGAAAGTCTGACCAAAATTTCCCTACAAGAAAACCCGGAACCCCTTCTTTAAAATGCAATCAAGCAAAGACAAAGATGAATGAGCTAATTAACAGAAAATCGACTAAATTAAGACCTAATTAAGTAATTTAATGAACCAGAAACTTAACTTGTTTAACAAACTAAAAATGTCACAAAAACGAAATTTACGAAGAAAAAGAGAGAAAAGAGAAAAATAACGAACGGAAGAACAAACTTGGACTCAGAAGATGAATTGAATTTTCAACCAAATTATTATAAGAAAACTAGTTTTAAGAAAGGGAAAGATGAGGATGATAGAAAGGAAACCGGAGAGGGAAAGGGACTCACCAAATCGAACCTCAAAACCGGACGGGGACAAAGAACTTAGCCAAACTTATGTCGATCCCTTGTTCTTTGCCAAGAACAATTGAATGACATCAGTTTCGCCGAGTCCAAACCTCAGAGTTTGAAAGAATAGTGCTCCTCGAACGTGCATGCTACCAGACTCGATGAAAAATGACTTTGAACTTTTTGGGGGTTGAACTCGGATTCAAGATTTGCGGAGCTCCGGGCAGATTTGAAGGAAAGTAGTTGTGGATTTGGTATGAGGGGATCATGGGGGTTGTAGGGTGTTAGTTTGGGGCGGGTTGAAACAGCACCACCAGCGACAAACGGTGGAAATTAGGGCGGCGTCGCTAGGGTTTCGGTTGGGGTCGATAAGGTCTGGGAAATGAGATGGGGGAAGGATTCAGACAACATTATACTAATCAGAACACACTTATGGACCGTTAGATCAAATGCAATCAACGGCCAAGATCGCAGGGTCATTAAAACGGGGTCATTTGGATAAATAGGGGGAAATCAGACTGGGTCTGGGTCGGAATGGGCTGGTTTTGGACGGGTATTGGAGAATTGAATTGGGATTATGGTATTTATAATTAAGAAGGCCCAAAATCTGAATTTTCCACTTCCTTTCCCTTTCTAATTATTTCAAAATTCTTTTTCTTTTTCTCAAAATTAAAATAAAACCTAAACTAAATCCTAAATCAAGTTAATCCTGCCACATTGAATTAATTGACTCCAACTAATAATTACCACAATTAATTAAAAAACCAAATTAAAGGAAAGACTACCAAAAATCAAAATTAAAATTAAAAAAAATGCAAACTAAACTATTTTTGTGATATTTTTTCATTTTTATAAAACAACTAATTAATTAATTAATCCTAAAATATTAAATTAAATCCTAAATGCAAATGCACATATTTTGTATTGTTCATTAATTAAATAAAATGAACACGCACAGACAAATTGCAAATAATTCATCAAAAATGCTACAAAAAATCTACGAATTTGTAAATAATGGGAAAATTATTTTGTTTTGAATTTGTGGGAGTAGTTCATATAGGGAAAAAATAACGTGCTCATAGCTGCCCCTATTTGCTCGGAAACACGAAGAGTTTTCGTGCAAATATAAAGTGAGCGAATACGAGCGATTTTTGCCCGTTTGAATACTCTGTGTGAAACAATTTTTGAAAGATTTGACCGCACCCTACTTCTAAGGTTACCTACATATCTCTGGCTATAAAGGAATTAGGTTAGTGTAGTTCGGGAAGTTTTGATAGCTGGGACTACCATGAAGATGTGATTCCACTATTGTTGTTGCTACTACTACTGCTTACTGAACTCCTTATTACACCATATCAAAATAAAAGATGCTAGACTAAACTATGATCTATGAATTACAAGAAATCCTATCTAATCTTCAAACTTGATCTTGCAACTCTTGTTGCCATGTTGATTTGTTGCCGGCTTGAATTGTAATCTGAGATGTTTTCCCTTTCTTTAGGTGTACGCCTGATTGTTGAACTTGAACTGTATTCCCATGTTCTCCAGGTGGGCGCCTGACTGCTGAACTTGAATTATATTCCCAAGCTCTCTAGGTGGGCGCCCGACTGCTGAACTTGAATTGTATTCCCATGCTCTCCAGGTGGGCGCCTGACTGCTGAACTTGAATTGTATTCACGTGCTCTCCAGGTGGGTGCCTGACTGCTGAACTTGAATTGTATTCCCGTGCTGTCCAGGTGGGCTCCTGACTGCTGAAATTGATTTGTATTCTCGTACTCTCCAGGTGGGCACCTGACTGCTGAACTTGAATTGTATTCCCGTGCTCTCCAGGTGGGCGCCTGACTGCTGAACTTGAATTGTATTCCCGTGCTCTCCAGGTGGGTGCCTGACTTCTGAACTTGACTTGTATTCCCATGTTCTCCAGGTGGGAGCCTGACTGCTGAACTTGAATTATATTCCCGTGCTCTCCAGGTGGGCGCCTGACTGCTGAACTTGAATTTATTCCCGTGCTCTACAGGTGGGCGCCTGATTGCTAAACTTGAATTGTATTCCTGTACTCTCCAGGTGGACGCCTGACTGCTGAACTTGAATTGTATTCCCGTGCTCTCCAGGTGGGCGCCTGACTGCTGAATTTGAATTGTATTCTCCCTGTTCTCCAAGTGGGTACCTTATTTCAACAAAAATAGACAAAACAAAGAAAATTTTCTGCTCCGGTTTGGTAGCTGGGCACATCTATGAGTGTTAAACTGAATGATGTTACCAAATATTACTAAAAATTTGAAAGCTAGATCTCATTATCCAAGAGGGTCCTAACAACTCCTATTTAAATGACAATTTTAAAGCTAAATTATGTCTTCTGAAGGTATGTCTTATGCTAAGTCTTGTTATCCAAACAAGTTTTAAAACTACATCCCATTATCCAGGAGGGTCCTGAAAACTCCTAATTAAATGACAGTTTTTAAAAAGTTGAATTATGTTTTCCAAAGGTATGACTTCCGCTAAATCTTATTATCTAAGAAGGTCTTATAATTACATCCCATTATCCATGAGGGTCCTGAAAATCAAAACTCAAGTCTTATCTTAAGAGTGACAACTTTTACGGCTGAATTATACTTCCCTATAACAGATCTTACCCTAAATCTTGTTATCTAATGGAAATCTTAAAGCTAGGTCCCATTACTTAGAAGGGTCCTGACAACTCCTAATTGAATCCTATCTCCAACATGAGAACTTTAAAACCATCTTATATTCCTTGGGGTATATTCATGCTAGATTTTGCTACTCATGATTGTTTTGAATTTTAAACTAGGTCCCATTTTCCAGGAGGGTCCTAAAAATTTACAGTCAAACTTGTCTGGTGCTTGCCTTTCCTTACGGTAGGTTTCTCCGAAACAATCGAAATTTCCTGCCCCTATTTCAATCAAAGAAAAATCTTGTCAGTTTAAAATATGGTGGTTAGTTTATGGCATTCTTGCTAAAAATGACCTCCCCGCTGTCGTGCTTTGTTTTGACTGACTTCTCCTGAACTGGCCAAGAACCGCTTGACTTTCCGACTGACTTTCAAACCCCATGACATTGGACGACCTGAGTGTTCTATACCCAAACCGTTGTGTTACATCTCTACCCCATCTGTTTGAAATTCTGCATTTCCCACAAAATTACCAAATCATTTCACCGATGAAACTTCCTCTGACCTTTATACCCCATTTCACATCATACTATCTCTAGCAATGCCTTGGCCGCCCTGTGCCTTGTGCAACTTTGGAAGTTGGGAGTAAGCTTTGAAATTCCTTCTTATTTGCTTAAACAGAACTGACATTGGGAACATCTTAGAGAAATAAACCCAAATGAAATGAAATGCAATGACTCGCAGAGATAAGGATATGAAAAATCCAAAACTGGAAGACTATCTGAAAGGGAAAAAGAAAAGAGACTTATCTGAGTGGAACAACTGGTACCAATGGTCATGACATGCATTTCGGATTAATCGGCCCAATTTGTCCAACCAATCAACTTTCAGTTGCCATACTTTGTTGCCCAGGAGTTTCCATAACCTGACTTCTTTGCCAAAACCTTGACCTTGTTCGGCCTGCGGTGCCTTGAAGGGTTTTCACCAACAAGCCTCTCTCATTTGTTCATCTCTCAACTCACTTTCGCCTTACGGTGCCGTGAGGGTTTTCACCAATAAGACTCTCTCATTTTTTATTTCTCTCAGCTCTCGTCGCCTTACGGTGCCCGCAAGAGTTTTCACCAATAAGGCTCTCTCATTTTTCATTTTTCTGCTTGAACCAGAGTGTTGCCCCTGATATGAATTACCTTTACTTGCTCGACTTGGCATCTCTCGAAGACCGATCGGAAGGTCTTTCTTTGGACCATAATGTGGGCTTTTGGATAGGGTTAGAAAGAAAGGGTGTCAAAGGCTCAAAACAATTCAAATGGGTTCAAAATTACAACTTTTGGAATCAGATTTCTTGCAACAACCACAACTTCTGCCCCAGTTTCTTTGCTTGGGGACTTTTGGGATTTTATTTTGATGGGACCGAACCATGAGGCTGCCTACGTATCCTTAAAAGAAATCAGGTCGAACGTAGTTCATGTCATAGAAACTGCTTTGTTGTTGTGATTTTCTCTTTCTTTTCTTTCTCTTTTTGCTTTCTTTTTCTCTTTTGTTGTTTTGTTATCTTCTTTTCTTCTTGTTTTTCTCTTCTTCTTTTTTCTTCTTTTCTTTCTCTTTTCATTCTTTTCCTTTCTCTCTTTTCCTTTATTTATATTTCACGCTTGCATTTCTAATCTTTGCTACTGATTCCAAAAGAGGGGTATGAAAGGAAATAAACAAGGCTCAAAGGGATAACCAAGGATAAAGTGTTTAGATAGAAGAACAAAATGCCTTCGTCATTCTAATCTTCAAAACATGCCAAGTACAAACAAACACAATTTAACCAAAGGAAATCATACATAATATCTCTTGATCGCATCGGAATTGATGGCCATTTCTACACATTTGCCTTCTATATCTGTTAAATACAAAGCACCATTGGACAACACTCTTGTCACGACGAACGACCCCTACCAGTTTGGGGCGAACTTACATTTTGCTTCAGCTTGATGAGGAAGGATATGCTTCAATACTAACTGACCCAATTCAAACTTCCGTGGACGCACCTTCTTGTTGTATGCTCTTGCCATTCTCTGTTGATACAACTGACCATGACAAATTGCTGCCAATCTCTTCTCATCAATTAAACTCAACTGTTCCAAGCAAGTTTTGACCCATTCATTGTCATCCATTTCAGCCTCAGCGACAATCCGAAGGGATGAGATTTCAACTTTTGCAGGTATCACCGCCTTAGTGCCATATACCAACAAATAAGGAGTTTCCCCTACTGAAGTATGAACAGTAGTGCGATAACCTATCAATGCAAAAGGAATCTTTTCATGCCACTGTCTAGAACCCTCCACCATTTTCCGAAGTATCTTCTTTATGTTCTTGTTAGTTGCCTCGACTGCTCTATTCGCCTTGGGGCGGTATGGGGTGGAATTGCGATGTGTAATCTTAAACTGCTGACATACCTCTTTCATCAGATGACTATTGAGATTAGCACCATTATCTGTGATAATTACCTTCGGGATCCCGAACCGATAGATGATATTTGAGTGCACAAAATCGACCACCGCTTTCTTGGTCACGGACTTGAAAGTTTTAGCTTCGACCTACTTGGTGAAATAATCAATGGCCACCAGAATGAACCTGTGCCCATTGGACGCTGCTGGCTCAATTGGTCCAATGACATCCATTCCCCATGCAACAAAAGGCTATGGTGCAGACATTGTGTGCAATTCAGATGGTGGAGAATGAATCAAATCTCCATGCACCTGACATTGATGACACTTGCGCACAAAATTGATACAATATCGCTCCATAGTGAGCCAATAATAACCTGCTCGGAGAATCTTCTTTGCCAGCACATACCCACTCATGTGTGGTCCACAGACTCCAGAATGTACTTCGGTCATGATAGTTGTGGCTTGTCTAGAATCTACGCATCTCAACAATCCAAGATCTGGAGTCCTTTTGTACAAAACCCCTATGTTGAAGAAATATCCGCTCGCTAACCGCCGAATTGCTCTCTTTTTATCACATGTGGCTTGTACCGGATACACCCCCATCCTGATATATTCCTTGATATCATGAAACCAGGGCTCACCATCAAGTTCTTCTTCTACCACATTACAATAAGCATGTTGATCATGGACCTGAATATGCAACGGGTCAACATAAGCCTTATCCGGATGATGTAGCATTGACGCCAAGGTAGCCAAAGCATCAGCAACTTCGTTATGGATCCTTGGAATATGCCTGAACTCTACTGATCGAAAATATAACAAAGATCATGCAAACATTGCCGGTACGGTATGAGTTTCAAATCTCGTGTTTCCCATTCCCCTTGAATCTGGTGTACCAGAAGGTTCGAGTCCCCCAAGACCAAAACCTCCTAGACACCCATGTCTGCAGCTAACCTCAAGCCCAAAATGCATGCCTCGTACTCATCCATGTTGTTAGTACAGTAGAAGCGAAGCTGAGCCGTAACAGGGCAGTGATGTCATGTTTCAGAAATCAACACCGCTCCTATCCCAACGCCTTTCATGTTAGTAGCTCCATCAAAGAAGAGTTTTCAACCTGGCTCTCCAACTTGTTCCAACTCATCAATATGCATTACCTCTTCATTAGGGAAGTAAGTCTTCAAAGGCTCATATTCTTCATCCACTGGGTTCTCAGCCAAGTGATCGGCCAATACCTGGGCTTTCATCGCGGTCCTGGTCATATAGACGATGTCAAATTCTGTGAGCAAGATCTTCCACTTTGCGAGCTTCCCTGTAGGCATAGGCTTCTGAAAGATATACTTTAACGAATCCAAACGAGAGATGAGGTAAGTAGTGTAAGATGACAAATAATGCTTCAGCTTTTGTGCCACCCAAGTTAGGGCACAACATATCTGTTCCAGGTGAGTGTACTTAAACTCGTAATATGTGAACTTCTTGCTGAGATAATAGATGGCCTGCTCTTTCCTGCCAGTGATGTCATGTTGACCCAACACATAACCAAACGAATTATCCAAAACCATCAAATATAGAATTAACAGTTTCCCCGGTTCTGGTGGCACCAACACATGTGGGTTTGACAAATACCCCTTTATCTTATCAAATGCTTCTTGACACTCATCTGTCCACTTGACTGCATCATCTTTCTTCAACAGTTTGAAGATAGGCTCACAGGTTGTCGTAAGCTGAGCAATAAACTTGCTGATGTAATTCAACTTCCCTAACAAACTCATCACCTCAGTTTTGTTCCTTGGGGGTGGCAATTCTTGGATAGCTTAGATCTTTGACGGGTCTAATTCAATAACTCGATGGCGAACTATGAATCCTAAAATTTTTCCAAATGGCACATCAAATGCGCATTTTTGCAGGATTGAGCTTAAGATTGTACCTGCGAAGCCTTTGGAAGAACTTTCTCAAATCTTTGACATGATCAGACTGCTTTCTAGACTTTATGATTACATCATCCACATAAACCTCGATCTCCTTGTGTATCATGTCATGGAATATGGTTGTCATTGCCCTCATGTAAGTTGCCCCAGTAATTTTCAAACCGAAAGGCATGACCCTGTAGCAGTATGTTCCCCATGGTGTGATGAATGTTGTCTTCTCCGCATCTTCCTCATCCATTAAGATCTGATGATAACCCGCATAACAGTCCACAAAAGACCCAAAATCATGTTTGGTGCAATTGTCAATCAGAATGTGGATATTTGGCAGTGGAAAGTTGTCCTTAGGGCTCGCCTTGTTGAGATCACGGTAATCAACACACACCCTAGTCTTGCCATCCTTCTTTAGCACAGGTACTACATTGTCTAACCAAGTGGGATACCGAGTGACCCGAATGAGTTTTGCATCAAACTGCTTGGTAACCTCTTCTTTGATCTTCACACTCATATCAGTCTTAAATTTCCTCAGCTTTTGCTTGATAGGAGGGAATGCTGGGTTAGTGGGCAATTTGTGAACCACCAAGTCAGTGCTTAGACCCAGCATGTCGTCATATGACCATGCAAAGAAGTCTTTGTACTCAAGTAACGCTTTAATTATCTCCTCCCTGAGTTGAGGTTCAAGATGGACACTTATCTTAGTTTCTCTAATATTATCTGGGTCCCCTAAATTGATTGTTTCTATATCACTCAGGTTAGGCTTGGGTTTTTCTTCAAAATGGCTTAGTTCTTTACTAATCTCTTCAAAGGCCTCATCCTCATCATATTCTGATACATCATCACACTCTATTTCTTGAATTACTATTTCAGAATTAGATTGGCTTTTAAGACTGGGCCGAAGATTCCTCATGCATGTCATGTTATTGAAACCAGCATAAAAAAAATTGTACAAGAAAGAAAAGAAAACAAAAATAAAACTGTCAGGAATGAGGAAAAAGGGAAATTGCATTTCATTGAAATTGAAAGATAACAAGGTTTATACATCCAAACGGACGGAACATAGAATCTGAATTACAACCCTGGAATAATCCAGATAAACTGAAAGAACATCAAAGCAAACTACCAAAACTCCTTCCTGGTGGGGAGAGGAGTAGCTTCCCAATTGTTAATCTTTGCACTGGGCCCAACAAATTGCACATCCGCCTTGCTGGAACCCTCTCCAGCTTCCACCATGTTCACCTCGTCGAATAATTTCTCAAACCTTTCAAGCAACTCCTTATCAGGACCAACCGCAGAACTGGGAACTGTTGTTGCTGGGCGTTTCTTGGTGTCGGGCCTGACAAATGATCTGGAGAGACGTGGGATGGGCTTTGGGAGGACCCATGCCCTCTGTTTCAACTTTCTGGCTCTTTTTATGTCCGCAACTGTGGGCTTGAACCCCAAACCAAATATATCCAAGTTTTTGGGGAGAGACACCGGTTGTACGATACCTTGCAGAGATGCACCCAAACCCTTGCCTGGTACAAAACCATTTTTCAACATTTCAACGGCTACCATGACTGATGTAGCAGCTACCCTCGGCGTTGGAACGCACTTCCCTTCTGGAATTTTCTCTACCGATACCGTGTCAAAAACCTGATAAACCCATGGCCCCTTGTCATCTTCAAACTCTATGAACGGAACAATGGCATCACTGTGGGCACACAAATTTTCCTCGTCGTGCACAACAATTTCCTGTATATCCCATTCAAACTTGACCATTTGATGCAGAGTAGATGGGACCGCTTTTGCAGCATGAATCCAGGGTCGACCTAACAGCAGATTGTAAGAAACAGCCACATCGAGCACCTGGAACTCCATGGTAAATTCAACTGGCCCTATTGTAAGCTCAAGCACTATGTCCCCGACTGAATCTTTCCCACCACCGTCGCATCCCCGAACGCAGATACTGTTCTTGTGAATTCTTTCATCATCCACCTTCAATTTGTTCAGAGTGGAGAGAGGTCAAATGTTCGCACTGAAACCATTATTGACCAGTACCCGGGTAACCACAGAATCTTCGCATTTCACCGTGAGATAGAGGGCTCTATTGTGCTCAGTACCCTCCACGGGCAACTCATTATCAGAAAAAGTGACTCTGTTTACCTCAAATATCTTGTTAGCTATCTTTTCAAAGTGGTTTACTGAGATTTTGTCAGGGACGTGGGCCTCACTCAAGATCTTCATCAAAGCTCGACGGTGCTCGTCTGAATGGATCAATAATGTCAATAGTGAAATCTGAGCTGGTGTCTTCCTCAACTGCTCCACAATGGAATAGTCCTGCACTTTCATCTTTCTCAAGAATTCCTCTGCTTCTTCCTCGGCCACAACTTTCTTCACTAGCACCGGGTTGTCTTTGGAGCTCTTAGCTTTTCTCAACTCTTCGGGGGCAAAGCATCTCCCCGATCGAGTCAACCCATGTGTCTCACAAACTTCTTCTTTAACCTCTTTCCCCTTGTAAGTCATTGTCACTCGTTTATAATTCTACGGGACCGCCTTGCTTTTGACTATTGGTAATTGAGTTACCGGCTTGATAATGACATGGTCTATATGGGCACCCTCCATAATTACAATAGGCTTGTTCGCCACTCCTGGCACAATCACTTTTGCTCTTTCTTGTTTTATTTCCACATCACTTGGGGTCCCCTTCTTGGCTACTGAAAATGGTTCACTGTTTTCAACCGTCCTGACTTCACTGGACCGAATCATCATAACGGTCTACGAAGGCCTCTTGGGCTCCCCTCCCCTATGCACTATCTCGATCATATTTGTCTTAGGATGGGCCGACAATGGATTCTGGTTTATATTGGGTGCCTCCGGAGCTTGGACCTCAATCCGATTAGTATCAATGAGCTCTTGAATAGCTGTTTTCAATTGCCAGCACTTTTCTGTGTCGTTCCTTGGAGCACCAGAACAATATTCGCAACTCACAGAGTGATCAAGATTCCTCGGGGGAGGATTTGGCAGTTTTGGCTCAATCAGACTCAACATACCTAATTGTCGCAACCTGTGGAACAAACTGGTATAGGATTCTCCCAATGGAGTGAAGGTTTTCTTCTTTTACAACCTCTCGTTCTTAAATGCTTTGTTGGGCCGGAAACCTGATCTAGGAGGGTTTTGGTAGGCTCTTGGGGGTGGATAGGAATTTTGTGGAGCTAGGTACGTATTTTGTGGGACTGGTGCACGCCATTGTGCATGGGCCGGAGGTTGGCTGTATGGTTGGGCATGGTGGATAGAAAAATGAGGGTCTGGTGATGAGTAGTAGTGTTGTGGTGGCTATATGGAGTATGAGGGTAGGTTTGGTGGTAAGGTCAAGGCTGGTTATAGTAATGTGATGGACCCCTAGGTCCGAACCGAGCTCCTGAATCAATCGTTGTTACATCCTTTTTCTTCTTCTTTCCAATTACTCCCCCAGTTCCACTTTGAATGGCCTGTGTGGTTGCCTTAATAGCCGAATAACTCATGATTTTGTTTGTCTTGAGCCCTTCTTCTACCATACCGCCCATCTTTACCACTTCATTGAAGGACTTGCCTATAGCTGATACCAGATGACCATAATAAGTAGGTTCTAAGGCCTGCAAAAAATAATCCACCATTTCACTTTCTTTCATTGGAGAGTCGACCCTTGCTGCCTGTTCTCTCCACCTAAAACCATACTCACTGAAACTCTCATTGTGTTTTTTCTCAAGTTTCGTCAAAGACAGACGATCCAGAATAATCTCGAGATTGTACTGTAAATGGAAAGCAAATGCCTGGGCTAGATCATCCCATGTGTACCATCTTCCATGATCCTGCCGAGTGTACCACTCCAGCGCCGAACCACTCAGACTTTGACTGAAATATGCCATTAGCAACTCATCTTTCCTGCCAGCTCCCCTCATTTTGATACAGAAACCTCTCAAATGTGCTACTGGATCACCGTGCCCATTATACAAATCGAACTTGGGCATCTTAAACCATGCTGGTAATTGCACATCTGGAAACAGACATAGGTCTTTGTAGGCCACACTTACTTGACCTCCCAACCCTCGCATGTCTCTGAATGATTGTTCTAGGCTTTTAACTTTCCTGAACATCTCCTCCTATTTGGGATTTTTAGATGGTTTTTCAGTTTTCACAGGGAGGTCAAAATGAGGAGTGTAGGAATAGGGTTCGAGAACCTTGAAAGTGGGCTCAGGGGGGTAATATTGGTTGTCATGAGTCTGGAACAGAGGCTCACTGGAGGATCAGTGTAATGCAGTAGGTGGGGGTGCCACAAAAATAGGAGTGGCTGGTGGGGGAGGGTACGGGACTTGTTTGGGTGGTGGAGCTTGTGATGTATGGGAAGTGGTGTCGTAGCATTGTTGGTAGAGGGGAAAGGTCGTAGATGAGTTTAAAGTGGGAGGTTCCTGGGTCTGAGGCAATGGCGGGATAAAAGCAGGGTTGGCGGGGTAAACTGGCGGTGGGTGCCCTTTTGCCCATGCTTGGTACATTTCAATCATATGCTGCTTCAGCTTATACAACTCATCTTTCAAATTAACCTCCAATTCTTCCCCCTCTTTTGACGGATCGACAATACTTGCCTCAAGTTCTTGGTTGGCCATGTTCAGCTTGTTTTTGGACCAGGTGTTGTAGGAGTGAGTTGCCAGAATGCCAATCAAACTAACCACATGCCTGGACTATAATTTCATCAATAACAAACTTGTTAGCAATTAGGGATTTAACAGATAAGCAACCGCACATTTGAGGAGTGAATGCACCTAAGCAGTTAACTGTTTCTATGGTGCATTTGATCGGTTGCTTGCGTCATCCTGGCTTTTCCTTATTTCCATTTGCAACTTCTCTTTTCTCTTTTTTTCTTTTTCATTCTTGCCTTTCCTTGCTTGGTCTTCTCTTTGTTTTTATTCTCTCATGACTCTTTCTTGCCTTATCATTGTTTCCTTCTCATTGTTTCTTATTTTCTCTCTCTTTTGTTTTCCTTCTCTCTCTTATTCTTCCCCTTTTTTATCACTCTTTTTCTTTCTTTTGGTTATGGTCAAATCATATGGAGATTGTCTATGTATCATGACGCCGCATGAATCGGACCAAGCATAGTTCTTGGAGATAAGTGCATAATATAAATAACAAAACATTTTGGGATTTTCAAATTTTTTCCATAAAATAAAACAATTTTGATTACAACCACTCATTCTACCACATTATAAAATTAACAGACTCAAAAAGGGAAATTAACAGACTCAAAAAGGGAAATTAACAGACTCTGACTCAAAACAAGACCAACAGACTCTGACAGAAGGTGAAAACAATAAAATCGAAAACCAACTAACAGACTCCAATAAAAGAAAATACAGACTCGCAAATAGACTAACAGACTCTAATGAAAATCATGAATACATTAATGCCTCAAATGATCCTGGGGCCCGCGGGACATCATTCGGTCTCGCCACGGGCCTATGTGCAAGATCCCTTTGAAGCTTCACCAAATCACTCATTATCTGTCGGACAAACGTCATCACTGCCGCGAAGAAAGTGGTGCGGGTCATATCCTCGCATGCTTGGCATTTCACAACAATGTAGTTGGCAATGGCTCTAACACGCTCTCGGATTCTACCCTTTTCCTGAAGCAAATGCCCGACCTGTTGATTCTGGGATTCTAACACCTGAGTATCATGGAGATGTTGATTTTGCAACTGTTGCATTTCTTCCTCCATCCGAGCCATCAAATCATAACAGTGTTCCCTATCAGCTTTAAAGTCCTTGGCCTGCTTGGCTGCCTCATTCTCGAGAATAACTATTTTTCTTTTTAGGCTAGTGATTGTATCTTCATACTTTCTTTTCATTTGTTGCACAAACTGTGTCCGACCTTTTGCGTTTTCCGTCAATTGAGCTTGGACTTGGGTCTTTCGGTAAATTGTTGGACATGGGGTTTCTTTGCGGGCCTTTCGGGCTCCTGATGAACTCGGGATCTTTTACCATACCACGTAGTGTAACCAGGCTCCACCTCGCCTCTGGATAGATCTCGTACTTGAGTTCTAGGCTCTAAGAATCTGCACTGATGCCAAATTCGACGCACTCTTTCTTCTAGAAAAGCGGCTTTTGGTTCCAACTCAATAACATGCCGACTTAAATCCTCATTGTGTGGGATGGCCTGATATTGGCCTAACTGACATAGAACTTAGTGCGGAGCATAAGGCTGGATACTCCGAAGACCCATTAACAACATAAAGCATACCTCAGCCGACATATAAACTACCTCACTGACCGAGAGCCACCTGAATGTCTATTCGATCTTATTTGCAGTCAAAGATCTCAAATGAGCATGCCATGCTTCTGTATCATCGGGGAACTCATAACCCTCTACCCACTTCTCATGTTTTTCAATGCACTCGTGGCCAGTCATTCCACAATTCAAGTATCCAGGACGGTGACAAAGGTGTTCCTCCATCCATAATTGTAACAGCATATTGCACCCTTCAAAGAACTTTCCCCCTTCTCGACAAAGGGTCAGAGCTCGGTAAATTTCTGCCAAAATCATCGGCACTATGGTCCCATTTGCCTTTTTCATCATAAAGTCGGCTATCCCCACGAGTCCCAACTCTATGTTCCCGTCTTTTCTGGGGCAAATCAAAGTACCCAGGAACGCCATTATAAAAGCTAATCCTCTCTGAGCTTCCCACTTGTCTTGGTTTTCCGCGTGAGTAAGACCGGTATCTGGCGTCTCGAAGCCACGGGGATTCCCGTAATGTCGATACAAAAAGTATAAGGTACAGAATCCTTTGGCCAAATTTCCGTCTCGGATGGCCTGACTGATGCTTAACAGGTCCAAAAATTTGTGAGGGGTTACTGCCCTAGGTGCCACTGGGTATTGATTTCTATGATTCCCATCGAAATCGGCGTAGCCTACTATCTCTTCCAGTGTAGGAGTTAGCTCGAAATCAGCAAAGTGGAATACATTATGTGTTGGGTCCCAAAATAGTATCAAGGCCTCAATTATGTCCTTTCTCGGCTTAACTTTCAAGAGCCCGACAAGACCGCCTAATGCTTTTGTCACAATTTTTCTGCTGTCTTCCCCCAAATCATGCCACCACATATGTAGCTCCAAAGAGATCTCTTCACGGACTGAGAAAGGTTCATTTTGAGTTGTGCTCATCCTGCACATTTATTAGGGTGATTTTCATTAAAAGAAAATTATGACTCATTTTGACTCAAGAAAAATGACCACTTTTTCAAAATTCACACAAAAATATTCGGCTTTGCTAATACGGCCTTTCAGCACTTCGAAAACGAAGATTTTAAGGCTGTGTCGGCTAACCAGACAAAACCTTTAAAAATGACTAAAGGTGGCTATTCATGCTAAAACGGCCTTCCGGCGCCCTTTTGGGGACATTCGGCTATGTTAGACAAGAATGGCATCACCTTACTTATTTGTAATAAAATTAAAATTATGTTCTTTTTGGGTTATTTTTGCAAAAAGGAAGTTGGACCCGATGGGGGTTGCCTACGTATCTCACATCCTGTGAGAATCAAACTGTCGTAGTTCGGGCAAATAAAATAAAACCAACTATTTTTCAAAACAAAACCGTTTTTTTCTTTCTTTTTGTTTTCATTTTCACAAAAAATTCGGCAGAGTTTCAGTACCATTTGGGCATTGGTTTTTCCAAACCATGTGATTTAACTCACTTAACCCTCACATTGCTATTCTCTTTTTTCCAACTTTCTCCCATTATTCAAAAGCCGGTCAGCATGCAAATCCAAATCAAATAAATGCACAAGTATCAAGTAAGATGCATCAGGATGGTCTTTTCATTTTTGATACACCTGTCCTAGACAGACCCAACCCCTGTGTTGAGTCTCCAAAGTCAAATGCATGTGATGCAAGCAAACGTTCCTACTAGGGATCTGGCATGAGGTCTTGTTATACTAGATTTAAAACCTGGGTTTATTGTTCTAGACCTTGCTTACCCGAGCGGACAACTCGAGCCGAGGGGGCAGCGTACCGGGAATACAGAAGCTTCACCGGCTTTGCAACTTGTCCGAACCTCGTTCTAAAATTTGGGATATGACTCTAACAGAAGAGAAGTCACACGAAGTGCACACTCCTCCAAGATTTAGAAGACCCAGAGAGAAGAAGGGTTTCGTAGCAGTTTATATACAGTTCACAGAATATCAAAGCGGTAAAAGCAACACTTAGCACACAAAATTAGATAATTAATAAAGTCAACTATAAAAATTCATCTAAGCTCGAAATCTAAACCATGAACCAGAGATTCTGGATTCGATCCCCAACAGAGTCGCCAGAGCTGTCACACCTCTTTTTTGCACACCACCCGAAGGTAGTGCAAGGGAGTTTTTCCAATTAAAGGACAATCGAAACGGGACTTATTTTATTACAAAATACAGAGTCGCCACTTGGGATAATTTATGGTGTCCCAAGTCATCGGTTAAAATCCCAAATCGAGGAAAAGATTGACTCTGTTTTACAGTCCGCGAACCAGAAATTCAGGTAAGAAATATTTTTTACCCGGGAGAAGGTGTTAGGCATTCCCGAGTTCCGTAGTTCTAGCACGGTCACTCAACTATTAATATTGGCATAATTATTTGATTTTAAAACATTTTGAACATATGCGCATTTTATCTTTAAAAACCGCTTTTATTTATTTTAAAGAAGATTTAACGTCGTCTAAAACATGTCTTTGGACCGCGCCACATGAAATGCACCCGCAATCCGAAACACATTTTATTCAACGTTATTATGATTTGGATTTGGGTCACATGAAATGCACACCCAAGTTTAGGAAGGTAATATTATTAAAATAACGCGCCTAAAGCAACTACGCATTTTTAACTTTGTGAGGGACATGGAGAATTTGCTAAATGGAACGCCTCGAGTTCTAAGGATTTAAAAGAAATAATTAAATGAGGGCCACGCATTTGAGATTTTATTTTGCGCGGCGCACCACGATTCCAATTTTAAGGAAACTAGTTGCTTAGAGAAAAACCTAAAAGAACTCGAAATGCCTTTATGCTAAAGCTCAACTTAGTTAGTTACCCCTAGGCATTTTATTTAACAAGCAATTATCTAAAGAAACGTTACTTCCTCAACAGCTAATCAGATGAAGGAGCCTAGGCCGACGGAGCAAAACAAACCCACACGGTATAAAAAAAAATAACCAGTTCTTACAAGTTTTTTCCAACTTAGGCCCAAGGTGAGCCCAATCCTCAAAGCACAAAATCAAGGACTCAAGACGCACAACACGAGTCCGAAGAGGGTCGTTCTTGCTGGGCCAACTTAAGCCCAGATTTCAGAAATCTACTGTTAGTATCAGCGTAAATGCAGATTCAAACGAAAGATGCCATCGAATTAACATCTTCACTTCTGAATTTTAATCATTCAAGCACATATTAACTAATTGACCATTATGCAAGTTAAATGTCATATTCATGCATAACCAATATTAAATCATCAACCTGCCTTCACGCTTAGAAACAATCTTGACCATTCTTTTTTTTACATGAACTTCACACAGGCTACTACTTTACATTCTTAAACTCAATCAAGTTATTCTCAACACTTCCAGAATAAAAAACAAACTGGCATACACATTACTAAGACTTCAAAACTACATTCAAACTCTCAACCACATGGATTCATTCCTTCAACAAATGAAAATAGGAAGGGAAAACTGAAGATAAACATATAATTGCTGCATGACTTTCTTTACTACCCAAATCTAGCATGATGTCCAACTTTCAGGAATTCAGCTTCGACTTTCACAATACATGGTTATCAAAGCAAATGTAATACAAACTTTGGCACTAGATATTGGATTGATAGCAGAAACATTAGATGATTTTCAGAAAATCAAAGGATTCAGAGAAAAAGGAGAAGAAAATTGAGCTAAACTATGAACGACAAATTAATGATGAACTTCAAAATTCCACTTCCCATTTTACTCTTCAAATCAAGCATCACATTATACAAGTTTCTCGAGCAGGTACTTGGAAATTGAAAGGAAAAAGAAGTGAGGGAGTAGTCTAGATCAGCAGCTAGCTCAATCAAAAGGGAGCAACAACAGAGTCAGTTGAAAGAAACCAGCAATGGAACAATGTTTCCCCAGCAAAATCCAAACCCAGACTTTTAAGCATTCAATACATTTTCCAACCAGAATATAAACTGTGAAATTTCCGTGGTTTTGAACTAAAATCTAAGGATTAGAGGAACAAAATCAAGCAGAATTTCCATAGTTTTCCAAAGAAACTGAAGAAGATTTGAGATTATTTCAGAATTCTAAAAACCAACCGTTTTGTTTTCAGGACCTTTTTTCTCTCTCCCCTCTGCCTTGAATGCCAAGTTAGAGGTGCCTTTAAAGGCAAGGCATTAGGGCAGCCTAAAGTATTCAGTTTTTGCACCTTACCTCTTTTGAAATTCTCCTTTTTGCTTAGACCTCCTTAGTATAAAATTCAGAATTTTAGATTAATCCCTACCCCAGCTTCCTAGAAGCTTCCTTAGGCAGTTATTTGCATAAGATTCCCCAAAATACCCTTTAAACCTCTGAAAACTACCCCTCCAACCCAAGTATAGGTCACACTGATCCGACTCAAATTGGTAGGGGTCTGCAAACCCAAATTAAATCCCCACTTGGGCTTTCTGATTTTCGGAGTCTAATTAAAATTCATCAGGGATTCCCAACTCGAAAGACTGACCAAAATTTCCCTACAAGAAAACCCGGAACCTCTTCTTTAAAATGCAATCAAGCAAAGACAAAGATGAATGAGCTAATTAATAGAAAATCGACTAAATTAAGACCTAATTAAGTGATTTAACGAACCAGAAACTTAACCTGTTTAACAAACTAAAAATGTCACAAAAATGGAATTCATGAAGAAAAAGAGAGAAAAGAGAAAAATAACGAACGGAAGAACAAACTTGGACTCAGAAGATAAATTGAATTTTCAACCAAATTATTAAAATAAAACTAGTTTTAAGAAAGGGAAAGATGAGGATGACAGAAAGGAAACCGGAGAGGGAAAGAGACTCACCAAATCGAACCTCGATATCGGACGGGGACAAAGATCTTAGCCAAACTTATGTCAATCCCTTGTTCTTTATCAAGAACAACTGAACGACATCAGTTTCGCCGAGTCCAAACCTCAGAGTTTGAAAGAATAGTGCTCCCCGAACGTGCATGCTACCAGGCTCGATGAAAAATGACTTTGAACTTTTTGGGGGTTGAACTTGGATTCAAAATTCGCGGAGCTCCAGGCAGATTTGAAGGAAAGTAGTTGTGGATTTGGTATAAGGGGATCATGGGGGTTGTAGGGTGTTAGTTTGGGGCGGTTTGGGAATAGCTCCGCCGGCGACAAACGGTGGAAATTTGGGCGGCGGCGCTAGGGTTTCGGTTAGGGACGATGAGGTTTGGGAAATGAGAAGGGGGGAAGGATTCAGATAATATTATACTAATCAAAACCCACTTCCAGACCGTTAGATCAAATGTAATCAACGGCCTAGATCGCAGGGTCATTAAAATGGGGTCGTTTGGATAAATGGAGGGAAATCGGACCGGATCAGGGTCGGAATGGGCTGGTTTTGGACGTGTATTAGAGAATTGAATTGAGCTTGTGGTATTTATGATTAAGAAGGCCCAAAATCTGAATTTTCCACTTCCTTTCCCTTTCTAATTATTTCAAAATTCTTTTTCTTTTTCTCAAAATTTAAATAAAACCTAAACTAAATCCTAAATCAAGTTAATCCTACCACATTGAATTAATTGACTTTAACTAATAATTAACACAATTTATTTAAAAACCAAATTAAAGGAAAGACTACCAAAATTCAAAATTAAAATTAAAAAAAATGCAAACTAAACTATTTTTGTGATTGTTTTTTCATTTTTATAAAACAACTAATTAATTAATTAATCCTAAAATGTTAAATTAAATCCTAAATGCAAATGCACATATTTTGTATTTTTTATTAATTAAATAAAATGAACACGCACAGACAAAATGCAAACAATTAATCAAAAATACTAAAAAAAATCTACGAATTTGTAAATAATGGGAAAATTATTTTGTTTTGAATTTGTGGGAGTAGTTCATATAGGGCAAAAATCACGTGCTCACATATGCATCTCAACAACCCAGTACTCGATTGCTTTAAATGGGGGACTATATGGATGTATTGAGGGGAGAAGGGGATTACGACAGGGAGATCCTATATTGCCTCTTCTTTTTGTGATATGTATGGAATACTTCACAAGAATTATGCAATGGGTAGCTACACTAGATGGATTTGCATTTCATGCAAAGTGCAAAAGTTTGAAGTTAAATCATCTATGCTTCGTAAATGATGCTTTAATGTTCTGTAAAGGTGAGTATCAAAGTATAATTCTTATGCTGAGAGGTTTGCAAACATTCTCTAATACATCTGGGATAAGTACTAATGCTGGAAAGTCTAATGTATATAGTGTAAACATGGATAGACAATGTTTAGAAGGTATATGTGAAATAATAGGGTACAAGCAGGGGACGTTGCCATTCAAATACTTAGGGGTTCCAATAGCTTCAAGGAAACTGAAAGTAGGAGATTGTGAAGTGTTGGTTGACAAACTCGGTACAAAAATCCATTCATGGGGATCGAAAAACTTGTCATATGCAGGAAAGGTCCAATTGATCAACTCGGTGCTGATAAATATACATTCATATTGGGCAACAATATTCATTGTACCAAAGAAGGTACTTAAAGACATTACGGCGATATGTAGGAGCTACTTATAGGCTGGGAAAGTCACATCTAATAAGGTGCCACTGGTTGCCTAGGACCTTGTTTGTAGACCAAAAAGAGAAGGAGGACTGGGAATTAGGGAGTGCATAATATGGAATGAAGCTGCTATAGCTAAGTATGTATGGCACATCGCAAACAAAGAAGACACTTTGTGGGTTAAATGGATTAACCATATCTATCTCAAATGAGACAACTGGTGACAATATAATCCCCCACAAGATAGCTGCTGGTACTGGAGGAGAATTTGTTCTATACGTGATACATATGCAACATGTTATATAGAAAATGGATGGCAAACAAAGACAGGAAAATACACAATTAAGAGTGGCTACCACTGGAAAACAAGAAGGCTGGAACAATGGTCTTGGAGCAGAGGGGTGTGGAAAAAAATGAATACTCCTAAAAATAGCTTCATCTGCTGGCTTGCAATGCAAAGGAAACTACTGACAAAAGACAGAACATTGAGAATGAAAATTACTGAGGACAGTGATTGTATGCTATGTGAAGGAAAAACAGAATCAATCGACCACCTATTCTTTGAATGCACATTCTCTAAGATGTGCTTAGCTGAAGTGCTCAAATGGCTTGGGATGAACATTAAGAATACAGAGGTGACAGGGATATGGAGAAGGATGACAATAATAGCAAAAGGAAAAATAGGAAGATCATTCACACAGGCAGTGTTGGCAGCAGTCATCTATCACATATGAAAAGCTAGAAATAAAGCAATTTGGATGAAAAAAGTGTCAAGACCACAAGCTATACTGGAGCAGATACAATATGCATGCAAAATAGATGTTTGGAAGCTGTACAGAAGAAGAAGATCAAGAAAGAGATAAGCTAGATCGAGAAACTATATAGATAGATAGATAGATATGAAATGTATAGGAACATATAGATAGATTGGAATATAGCTGAGGTATAGAAATGGCAGAAAGGATAGAGGAAAGAATGGTGTGAAATCTGTATGTTTGTTTTGGGATGATTGAATAAAGATTTATTTTCCACCAAAAAAATTGATTAAAGTTGACTTTGGTCAACATTCTTGATAAACGGACCCGGACCCATGATCGGACGGTCCCTTAGGATCCGTAGTAAAATATGGGACTTGGGCATATGCCCGGAATCGAATTCCGAGGTCCCAAACTCGAGAAAAGAATTTTTTAAAAAAAATTATTTGCTGGAAAATATAAAGGCGTTTAGAAGTGAAATAATGCATTCTCTTGATAGTATGGGACCCGTATTTTGGTTCCGAAGCCCGGTGTAGGTTTAAAATAATAATTTAGTCAAATCTGTGAAGTTTAGTAAGAATCAGAGTTCATTTGGTATAAATCGGACCTTTATTTGAGAAAAAATATAAATTGTGATGTTCTTAAGGAATTTCATAAATCTGAGGTTTAATTCGTAGTTGTCGATGTTATTTTAATAATTTGATTGCACGAGAATGTCTATATGATGTTTTTAGACTTGCGTGCATATTTAGTTTGGAGCCCCGAGGGCTCGGATGAGTTTTGGATAGGCTACGGGGTGAATTGGACATAGGAAATTTCAGTTGGTATCTGGTATTTTTGCCCAAGCTTCGCAAAATGCGAAGTTCTCAGGCTTGGGAATGCGACCCAGGGGTCGCAAATGCGAGCATTGGGTGGGAATTGCGAAGTATGCCCATCGCAAATGCGATGTTTTCCTTCGCAATTGCGAAGATAACAGGATTCAAAATGGGTTCGCAATTGCGACATCTGAGACCTGCTAAATGAGATTTTTGACGGGATTTCATCCATTTTTCAAACTCTTTCAAACCCTAAACTCTCTTGGGCGATTTTCTGAAGAAAAATTCTTCTCCAAATCATTAGTAAGTAATTTGTAACTTGTTTTCTTCAATCTATAACATCTTTTTACATGGGTTCATTTCAAAATCAAGGATTTTTCATGGGAAATTGCGTGTTTATGGGTAGAAGTTAGGATTTTCAAATTTTGGGGATTTGGACCTCGATTTGGGGTCCGATTTCAAAACTAATTACATATTTGAGTTTGTGAGCGAATGGGTGATCGGATTTTGGTTCGAACTTCGAGTTTTGACCAAGCTGGCCCAGGGTCGATTTTTGACATTTTGGGAAAAACAATGGGAAACCTTTTTTCATGCATTAGAATTGGTTTATTTAGCATATGGTAATGTTATTAAGTACATTGTGACTAGATTCATGCGAATTGGAAGTGGAATCGATGGGTATAGCGGTAGTTGAGGCTTAATTTGTCCGTGGAATCGAGGTAAGTATTTGGCCTAACCTTAGCTTGAGGGAATAGGAGTTGTGGTCTTATTTGCTATGTGTTAAGTGTTAAGTACGACATATAGGTGTGGTGACGAGTATCTATACATTGATGTCAAGCATGCCTGTGAGTCTTATACTATGATTGTTGTGACTCCGTTATATATTGTCCATGCTTAATATGATGATTATAAATGTTGAACAAGGCTTATGAAAGTATTCTTGGTAATTGACCATTGTTGAGCATTTGCTCAAGTTGAGACTTATGTTGTGAAGGGATGGTGGAAACGAGATGAGATATATTGTTGATTCCCTTGCCGGAATGTTATTGTTATGATATTGTTTCCCTTGTCGGGATGTTATCGTTTATGATATTATTTCCCTTGCCGAGATGTTATTGCTTATGATATTGTTTGTTCCCCTTGCCGAGATATTATTGTTATACTATTGTTCTCTTGCTGGGATTCTTTGTGATTGATGTTGATTTGTATATTGTGATCAGGTTGCACGCCGCAACAATATTATATGGGATCGGGTTGCACGCCACAACAAGGAGTAATAAGGGTGGACAGGTGGGGTGGGGTTGCACGCCGCAACATTATTATATGATTGGGATTGGGTTGCACGCTGCAACATTATTATATGATTGGGATTGGGTTGCACGCCGCAATAGTATTATATGGTTAGGATCGGGTTGCATGCCGCAAAAGGAAAGAATAAAAGTGAATATTGATTCTTATGGTGAGAACGAGAGTAAAATCACGAAGGGTGATGCCGTGCACTTGTTACTGTTTTCCTTATTCTTGCTGATATGAAATTATGGTGTCCGTTATGCTTCTCTACTGAAATTCTGTTAGTACTTGCTATTCCCCGTAGCATGTTCCCCCTTCTCATCTTTAACTGCTAGTTCCTGTTATCATTATTTGTCGTATATAATATAACTGCATAGGTTTATTTGGTAGTGTTGTCCTAGCCTCGTTATTACTTTGCCGAGGTTAGGCTCGACATTTACCAGCACATGGGGTCGGTTGTGCTGATACTATACCTTGCACTGTGTGTAGCTCCCGATGCTGAAGCATTTGGACCACAATGAGGTTGATGCCTTCAGTCAAGCGGAATCCCGAGGTAGTCCTGCAGATGTCCGCAGACCTTAGCGTCCCCTTCTATCCTATTTCCTTCTGTTCTTACTTATTCAGAGACAGACATGTATTTTTCTTTGTTCAGGCCCTATTTGTAGTTTTCTTAGATAGTCCATGACATTGTGACACCAGTTCTGGATGGAGTTGTAGTTTGTATTTTGTACCAGTATTTAGTTAAATTGTTGAATTTCGTCTTACGCACTTTTTATTCTGTTGTTGATCATATGTTAACTTGTGAAATTGTTAAAAGATAAGGAAAAAATGGTAATAAAATCTATAATTGTCGGCTTGCCTAGCTTTCACTAGTAGGTGCCATCACGACTCTCGAGGGTGAAAAATTCTGGTCGTGACAGCATTTGACCATGCCAAGCGATAGTCTCGGAGAGAAACCCTCGAGGAGCTGCATGATCGCGGCTTCGATCTCTCAGCTGATATTGAAAAGGCAAAGACTTTGGAAGAAGAGGCCACTGCTTTGCTTTTTGATGACGAGGATTCAGCTAGTGGCTCCGATAGTGGAGGAGACGAAGATGAAGTCCCCGAGGATGAGGCTCTCGAAGATGCAGCTACCGAAGATGTGGCACCAGAGTAGTTTTAAGTTTCTTTATTTTGTTTTTGTGTAAGGACCCCTCGTGGGTATTGTAAATATTTTTTGCAAACATCTCTTTTAGAAATACAAAAAGACCGCTTTGTTTCAGCTTTGGCTTTGTGTTGAATCTTATTTTGTCCTCGTTTGTGGAAAATTCAATTGCACAACTCAAATGATCAGTCCGAGAATTGGTTTGGACTTAGAACATAATAAACCCTTAGGTTTTTATTGATCAATGTAATACCCCTTAAAGTTTTAGTTAATCCTCGAGCTAAGCTTAAATCAATTTGATGCAAGCTCGGAATAATGAGACTCTAGAGTCCGAGTTGAGTGAGAACGAGGTCTCAAACTCTATATGTTTTGGCCTTTAAGCTCTTTTAAGTTGGCCCTTAAGCTCTTATATATCGGCCTTAGTATCTTTAAGTTAGGCCGATTCGGCCTCTAAAGTGGCTATAATTTTCTCACTTTTTGGCTAAAAGACTTAGTGAAAATTTTTGTATGCCTTAGCATGTGTTTTTTGTACCAGTTGGATTTTTCAAAGGTTCGATCGATTGGAACCTCATTTATAACTTTTTTGTGTATACATAATCGAATACCTCTTGAGCTTTTTTCAAAGGATGATGTTATCGAAGCCTCTAAATTATTCGAGGGTTGATTTTATCGAAATCCTTTATCTTTGCTTTTGCCGAGGGTAGCCTAATTTAACCGGTTTTTCAAAGTGTTTGAAGGCCTTTAAATTATGGCGGAAGCCGGACACCTCCAAGCCGTATTATTTCAGTCGTAGCTTTTTTGTATGACCATAGTCTTTAATATGGCCTTAGCCTTTAATATGGTCATAGTCTTTAATGCGGTCGTAGCCTTTGGGGATGTCTTTTGGACTTGTTTCCTGATAACCTTCCGAACTTGTTCGGAAGGTTAGTCCCCGAGTATGTTGGTCTTGGCCTTTCTATCGATAGGTTGCCTCTTTGAGGTCTTATGAGTTCGAGTTTTTGATGACTCGGATGCGTTAACTGTTGATGATAGTCCCCGAGTATCCGGGGGTGCATTTGTGTTCTGGCTCTTGAGCCGTTTCCTATAGGATTATAAGTGTAGAGATCATTTAATAGTAGACTTTTTCGAGACACAAAGTGTTTTTGATATAAACAAAATGCTTCTTCAGATAATTGATACATGCATACATGTTTTGTCGACGAGGCTCGACTATTCTATATGGACATTGTTCATCTGACCGTTTGTCCCATTACAAAGTTCTCCTATCGAGGACCTCCGAGGGTGATGCCCCCCAGTATTCGAGGTTGATTAAAAAGAAACCTTGGATACTATTGAGTTCTCCTTAGGTAGCATATAGTTGTTGCCTCGTTAGAAACCTCAAAGGTAAAACCCATTTTGGACAAAATCCTATCTAAGGGAAAAAGAGTGCAACGCATGCTTTAAAACCTAAGGCCTTCGTGTAAAAAGGTGCCTTCGATACCTTCGATCGAAAACCTGCAATGGGTTAGTTTTAAATTCAATTGTACCGAAAGAGAAAGTCATACCTTAGCAATAGTATCGTTTGAGTAACGATATGTTCCAATTGTTTGGCAGTTGTTCGCCTTCCATTGTGCTAAGTTTGTAAGATCCTTATCGACTACTCCGAGGACTCGGTACGGTCCTTCGCAATTTGGGCCTAGGTTCCCTTCATTCGGGTCTCGAGTATTGAGGGTGACTTTTCGTAGAACTAAGTCGAAGTGTTGAAGGTTGGTCCTTCAATTGTAGTATCTCTCAATTTTTTGCTTTTGCGCGGCCATCCGAACAAGTGATGCCTCTCGTTTCTCATCCAATAGCTCGAGGATAGTATTCATAGCCTCGTTATTTGACTTCTCTGATGCATGTCGAAACCTGGCGCTGGGTTCTCCAACCTTGACAGGGATAAGGGCCTTGAAGCCATAAACTACAGAAAACAGAGTAGCCCTTGTGCTAGACTTCGATGTTGTTTGATATGCCCAAAGGACCTCGGGTAGAACTTCTCTCCATTTACCCTTTGCACTGTCCAACCTTTTCTTCATTGAATGATAGTTTAGTTTGTTGATTCGGCCTGTCCATTTCCAGTTGGGTGGTATGGTGTTGATAAGATCCTTTTTATCTTGTGTGCTTCGAGGAACTCTGTCACCTTGCTGCCGATGAATTGTTTTCCATTGTCACATACAATCTCGGTAGGTATCCCGAACCGACATATGATGTGGTCCCAGATAAAGTCAATAGCTTCCTTTTCTCTGATCTTCTCGAAGGCCTGTGCTTCCCCCCATTTAGAAAAGTAATCAGTCATAAATAAAATAAATTTAGCTTTACCTGGGGCCGTTGGAAGAGGGTCGACTATATCCATTCCCCATTTCATGAAAGGCCGTGGGGATAGGACCGAATGGAGTTGTTCTCCAGGCTGATGGATCATCGGTGCAAATCGTTGACACTTATCACATTTTTTGACAAATTCCTTAGTATCTTTTTCCATGCTATCCCAATAATATCCTGCTATGATAATTTTATGAACCAAAGACTCGATGCCGGAGTGATTCCCACAAGTACCTTCATGGATCTCTCATAGAACATAATCGGTGTCCCCAGTCCTAAACATACCGTTAATGGCCCATCGAACGTTCTCCTATACAATATTCCGCCTTCGTCTAATGCAAACCTAGCAGCCTCGGTTCGCAGGGCCCGCGATTTTTTATGGTCTGATGGGAGTTTACCATTTTTCAAGTAATCGATGTACTTATTCCTCCAGTCCCAAGTCAAACTTGTCGAATTTATCTCGATATGACCCTTTTCAACCACAGACCTCGATAACTGGACGATAGTCCTTGGGACAATATCATCTTCTTCTACTAAGGATCCTAGATTAGCAAGTGCATCGGCCTTGCTATTTTGTTCTCGGGGCATATGATCCAGGGTCCATTCCTTTAAGCGGTGCAACGTCACATGTAGTTTGTCTAAGTATCTCTACATTCTATCTTCTCGAACCTCG
This sequence comes from Nicotiana sylvestris, assembly GCF_000393655.2. Taxonomy (NCBI): domain Eukaryota; kingdom Viridiplantae; phylum Streptophyta; class Magnoliopsida; order Solanales; family Solanaceae; genus Nicotiana; species Nicotiana sylvestris. Next base: position 151,284,250 of record NC_091067.1, read on the forward strand.
AAACTCTTGTTTACTTGGTTCACTACCAATAGGGAGTCGCATTTTGCCTCAATGACCTATTCCCCCAAGCTCTTAGCTAGCTCGAGCCCTACAATTATGGCCTCATACTCGGCCTCATTATTTTTTAATCTTGAAGTTTTGATAGACTATCTAATAAAATTACCTATTGGTGGCTTCAAAACAATGTCGAGTCTGGACCCTTTCACATTCGAGGCACCATCAGTGAAAAGGGTCCATACCCGCGATGATGTACCTGATCCCAGCAGAAGTTCTTTTTCTACTTCGAGTACGAGGGTCGGCATAGAATCGGCCACGAAGTCAGCCAAGATTTGGGACTTGATAGTCGTTCGGGGTTGATATTCGATATCGTACTTGCTTAGTTTGTGCCCACTTGGCCAATCAACCCGACAATTCGGGCTTATGCAAGATATTTCGGAGAGGATAAGTGGTTAATACACATATGGGATGACATTGAAAATATGGCTTTAATTTTCTAGATGCGCTGATTAATGCAAGTGCTAATTTTTCTAAGTGAGGGTATCTAGTTTTAGCATCTCCTAGAGTTTGGCTTACATAATAAATAGGGAATTGTGTACCTTGCTTTTCTCGCACTAGTACTCCACTTACCGCTATCTCGGACACTGCCAAATATAGGTAAAGCTTTTTATCTACCTTCGGGGTATGAAGCGGAGGTGGGATTGATAGGTATTTCTTCAATTCTTTTAAGGTTTGCTGGCATTCTGGGGTCCATGCGAAGTCCTTTTTTTCTTTTTGAGCAAGGAAAAGAACCTATGACAATGACCTCGAAATAAATCGACCCAAAGCAGCTATTCAACCTGTCAGTATTTGCACGACCTTCACACTATCTACGATCGTTATATCCTTGATGGCCTTGATCTTATCGGGGTTGATTTCGATGCCTCGATTCGACACCATGAAGCCGAGGAACTTACCCGAGCCGACTTCGAAGGCACATTTCTCCGGGTTAAGCTTCATGTTGTATTCCCTCAAGATTTTGAATGTTTCCTGCAAATAAGCTAAATGGTCCTCTGCGCGTAGGGACTTAACCAACATATCATCAATGTAAACTTTCATTGTTTTACCTATTTGTTCTTCGAACATCTTGTTAACTAGGCGTTGGTGTATAGCTCCTGCGTTTTTCAGCTCGAAGGGTATTACGTTATAACAATAAGTTCCAAATTTAGTGATAAATGAAGTCTTTTCCTGGTCCTCCGGGTTCATCTGAATTTGATTGTACCCGGAGTAGGTGTCGAGAAAAGTTAGGATCTTATGGCCGGTTGTGGCATCGATCATACGATCGATGTTGGGCAGTGGGAAAGAATCTTTTGGGCATGCTTTGTTCAAATCCTTGTAATCTACCCACATTCTAAGTTTATTTCCTTTTTTAGGAACTACAACTATGTTAGCTAACCATTCGGGGTATTTTACCTCCCGAATATACCCTATTTTAAGAAGTTTGGTTACCTCGTCCTTTATGAATACATGCTTCACCTCGAACTGCGGCCTCCTTTTTTGCTTTACCGATTAGAACCTGGGGTCAAGGCTAAGCCGGTGCGTAGTTATTTCTGATGGGATTCCTGTCATATCCAAATGGGACCAAGCAAAGAAATCCATATTATCAATATAAGAAATTGAATGAGTTTTTTCCTGAGTTTGGGGGTTAATCCCGTTCCCAGGTATACCTTTCTCTCGGGCATGTAGTTGATCAATATGACTTGATCCAGTTCCTCGATCATGGACTTAGTTGAATCAAACTCTTTGGGAACGACGAAAGTTCGGGGAGTAAGGAAATCCTCTTCTTCTTCCTCGATTGCCTGTTCCTCTAGCTTGTTCGGGACTAGGATCGGTGATTGCTATTTGGCCGCTTGTTTATCTTTGGTCCCTGATTTTTCCGAGGTCGAAGGTATTGGTGCTGGAGACACTTCCTCGACTGCAAACATCTCCTTTGCAGCATATTGTTCTCCATAAACCGTTTTCACCCCATCCTCTATTGGGAATTTCATCATCTGGTGGAAGGTCAAAGGTACTGCCCTCATGTTGTGGATCCATGGCCTCCCGAGAAGTGCATTATACCTCATGTCGCCTTTGATAACATGGAATTTTGTATCATGTATGGTCCCAGCTACGTTTACTGGTAAGATTATCTCCCCCTTTGTTGTTTCGCTTGCTATATTAAAGCCATTTAGGATCTGGGATGCAAGTATAATCTGATCCTGCATGCCGAGCTGCTCTATGACCCTCATTCTGATTATGTTTGCTAAGCTACCTGGATCCACTAGCACACGTTCAACTTGAATTTTATTTAAAAGAATAGAAATTACCAAGGCATCGTTATGCAGCTGAGATATGCCTTTTGCTTCCTCTTCATAGAATGATAGGGCGTCCTCGGGCATGTAGCTGCGAGCCTATTTTTCTCTGGTTATCGACACCTTGGTGCGTTTGAATATAGGTCTTTGTGGGACATCGACACCTCCAACGATCATGTGGATCACATGTTGTGGTTCTTCCTGCTCGTTGTTTCTTGCATCTCTCTCCCTGAAGTGACTCTTAGCTTGATCACTAAGAAACTCTCGAAGGTGACCCTCATTGAACAACCAAGCTACCTCCTCCCTGAGTTGCCTGCAGTCTTCGGTTCTATGGCCATGTATGCCATGACACTTACACATTAAGTTTGGATTCCTTTAAGAGGGATCGGTTTGTATAGGCCTGGGCCACTTGGTATCCTTGATCCTTCCAATAGCTGACATGATCCCTGATGCATCTACACTGAAATTATACTCTAACAATCGAGGTGCCTCCACAGGGTCGGTATGTTTGTCGAACCCATTCTTACTTATGAGTCCCCGGGAACTTTGACCTCGATCGTTTTGTCGATCATTTTGATGAGTGTTACGACCTGAGCCGTTGTTCCTCCGATCGACATATGGCTGATATCGTTCTTTGTTGAATCTTGATTCCCTGTCTGTATCCCTCGGGGGCTTAGCCGCCAGCCTATTAGGATGAACTGAGACCGAGGGTGCTCCCAACTGGTCGTTCTCGACCCTAATCTTGGATTGGTAATGGTTATGCACATCTGACCATGTCACGGCTGGATACTCGATCAAGTTCTGCTTTAATTGTCGAGATGATATCGAACTCTGTTCGTTCAAACCCTGCATAAAGGCTTGTACTGCCCAGTCATCGAAGACCAGTGGTAGTTCCATTTTTTCCATCTAAAATCTAGACATGAGCTCTCTCAACATCTCATTGTTCCTTTGTTTTATCTTGAAGACGTCTGATTTCCTTGTTGCCACCTTTATGGCCCCGGCGTGTACTTTCACGAAGGCTATCTGCTAACATAGCAAATGAATCAATAGAGTTAGGAGGCAAGTTGTGGTATCAAATCATAGCTCCTTTCGATAGTGTTTCTCCAAACTTTTTCAATAAAACTAACTCAATTTCATCATCATTCAAGTCATTTTCTTTGATCCCGCAAGTGTATGAAGTAATATGCTCATTAGGGCCAGTTGTCCCATTATATTTGGGTATATCGGGCATGCGAAACTTTTTGTGAATGGGCATCGGAGCCGCGCTCTGAAGGAATGGCTTTTGTATGAACTTTTTGGCATCTAAACCTTTCAAAACTGGAGGTGCCCCCGGTATTTGGTCAATACGGGAGTTATAAGTTTTTACCTTTTTATCATTATCTTCAATCTTCTTTTTCCCGAACTCGATCCTCTTGGTGAGCTCTTCGAGCATTCTCATAATGGTGGGGTCAGTCCCCGAGTCATTTCCATTTGACCTCTCTTGCGCTGGTTTATCACACCGAGTGCTTTCATATTCAGCTACACTCGGAGTCTTATTCTGACTTTGAAGTTGAGCGATGGCGATCTGCTGAGCTTGTAGCATCTTGAATATCACTTGGAGGCTGATTCTTCCATCTCTCATTCCTTGTGCTCTTTGGCCACCAGATCGGGCTTCCCTACGTACACTCTCTCCAGGGTCTGCGCCTAAATCTGTGTTTAGGGCATTGTGTGAGCTAACATCAACTAGTTCCATATTTGGCACTTCCCCAGGGTTTATTGGTAGTACATCGACCCCTATGTTATTTTTTTCTCCAAGGCCTTCGTTGTCGTGAACATGTGCATTTTGTGAGCTAGACATACTTCAGCCTGAGAATAAAAAATTCTTGACAAGAAAAAGTATAAAAATAACGTGTGTAATGAGAATCAGTAAAGAAACAATCACTATTATCTTTACCCTCACGGTGGGCGCCAAACTGTTTACCTCGAAAATATGAGTAACAATTAAATTTGATTTGTGGTTTTAAAGATATGTGATTTAGTTCAATACCAATTAATAATCAAGAAAAATGATATATAGATGAAAGAAAGTAAGCAAGACCAAACCAGTAGATAAGCTAGTAGGCAGCAGTGATCTCGAGGTGAACCAAGAACAATAAACCAAGGACAGTAAAGATAAAAGGGACAATTCAGATGAGCATAGAGCAAAAAGTAGAGAATATATTATTTTGTAAATGATTAGATGATGTTACAAATGATTGGGTTTCCCTTTATATAATAGGGGATTCCTAGATAAGGTACATTTCTATTTACAGTAAGGACTATTACTGGTACAGCTGTCTAACCGCCTAGTACGGAATAGTACAATCCTATTCCAGGATTTGCATCATGATCTTGCGGATGTGGCGAGAATCTTGTCCTTCTGTAACAAACTTACAATGGCATTATCTCGGAGTCGGACATGATTGGCCCTGATATTTATTGTGTTCTTTGATCCTCGGGCATTGCATTCTATCTTCGAGCTCGAGTCTGGCCCATCGAGCTCGAACTTGAGGGCTTAAAGCAACCCCTTGAGCCTGGAAAATCGGGCATACCTGATTTCGACCGTATACAATACTGTTATAAAGAACATATATTATAACATAACATAAAAATTGGTTCTGAAAAAACTTAGCTTTTATAGTGAATGGTTGTTATATGGAGATGTTGTTATAGAGATGTGATTGTAAATAGAAAAATATACTTCCTCTATGTTGGGAAATCTAGATATCTCTATGAGTGAGATGATAATGAAACAAATTGAAGAGAAATGAATTTCTTAATTCATGGTTTTATAATTGAACTATTACTGAATTTCTACTGTTTTGTAATAGCTCATTCTCCATTTTTTCTAATGCTCATTCTTTCATTTTTCCTTTTTCAGTCTAAATCGTCAGGAGCGCTTAGAGGCATGAAGTTAAGTAAATCTAGATGCTATTTGAAAAAGTTTAACTTTTTAAATGATTATTAATATTAAAAAAATATTTGTTAAGAAAACGAGCCTTTCAAGTAGGACTTGAAATACTCTTTTATTTTAATTTCACTCTATAAATAGGTATTGGCGGGACTTGCCTAATATGGTTATAGTTGAATTTTTTATTTTAGAATATTTATTGAAGTATCAAAGGCGAACGGGGCTTATGTAAAAAGAAAATATCTATTCGCCCACCCTCAAAATGCTTTTTTATTTGATAAAAGATTTCGTGAGGTGATGTCCTAATTTCCTTTATATAGCTTAGGTCTAGTGATATTATAGAATTTAAAAATATCAAAGCCGTAAAAGAATTACTAATTGACTCTATTTTTTCTAGCCATTAATTCATAAAGTACCTCTAAAAAATTGATTGTTGCCTATTTAACTTTTTTTAACTTATGGTTTATGTATGACAAATAAGTATTGCCCCTATCTTCTAGGTAAAAGCATATATCAACAACAACCTAGTATACTTTCACAAGTGAAGTCTGGAGAGGGTAATATATACGCAGACATTATTTCTACCCTAGGAGTAGAGAGGTTGTTTCTGAAAGACCCTCGGCTCAAGAAAATGAAAAAAGGCATATATCAACCATAAGAATATATCCTCGTTGTTTTGTTAGGACCTTTCAACATTCAAAGATAATTGAAGGAACAATATTTCTTACACAATGATTTGTGTATTTTGCACTTGCCATTTGAAGTTTCAATTGGACTTTGACATTTCTACAAAAGAGGAAATAAGAGCAATAGGCACAAAGAGCAGATAAGCCTTTTTTTGGTGAACTGGATAGTTATATATACATATCAAAAATAGTTATAACATTGTTTGGGAGGTGATGCTCCCTATTGTTTCGTTACTAATATCTTGTTCTGCACAAATATTTATCCTTACAATACGGACAAATACAGTTCCTAGGATGTCTGCCCACAGTGTGTTGTTTAGAAACGCCGGAGGAACTGCCAAAACTTCTGTCCTATCAAAAGTATTTTTCTCTTCTCCTTCCTTTGCAAGGAGGTCCGCCACCTAGTTTTGTTCTCTAAACTCATGCTCTAGCACTGGATTTCCCAGCTGCTCCATCAAGAACCTGCATTCATGAATAATAGAGTTAAAATGTAAATTACCTTCCTTTATCATTCTGATAACCTGTTCTGAGTCAGTGGAGATTTAAAGTGGTGTGAGCTTGTGCTAGAGTGCTAGTGTTAGCCCTTGCCATAGGGCTTGAATTTGGTATGTGATAGGCCTCTCATGTAGCCCATAACCTAGTCACCCATGCTATTCCTAATTACCTCCCCCCCCTCCCCCAATTTCCCCTGCTCTTAATATTGGGCATGCTGAGCAAGGTATATGTAGTTCATAAATCTTTAAATAATTGGATATCAGATACACAATTGTCTACATTAACTCTGTACTGGCATAGGAAAGGTGAGAATCAAATGTCGCAACTCGTAAATTTTGCCAAGTCTAATAGACTGTTTGGCCAAGCTTCTCCGAGCTAAAATACTTTTTTTCTTTTTTTCAAAGTTGAAGTGTTTGGCCAAGCTTTTAGACGAAAAAAAGTATTTTTAAGAAGAAGCAGAAGCAGTTTTGGAAAAGCAGAAAAAAGTAGCTTCTTCCCATGAGCACTTTTCTGAGAAGCACTTTTGAGAAAAATACACTTAGAATCGCCTTTTAAAAGCTTGGCCGAATGCTAATTGCTACATAAAAGTGTTTTTCAAATTAATTAGCCTAACATAAACTGTTTTTCACCAAAAGTACTTTTGAAAAAAAAACACTTTTGAAAAAAAGCATTCTTGTTATAAATAATATTAAGTGTGAATGTCCATGTATTATGAAATTACTTGGGAGCAAATTATGACCGAGTGGCATGGCCTTCAACAAATGACAAGGTCTTTCAACAAGTGTCAAGACTTTCAACAAGTGGGAAAGCCTTTTCAACAAGTAGCAAGACTTTTAACAAGTGGCAAAGCCTTTTCAACAAGTGTCAAGATCTTGGACAAGTGGCCAAATCCTTTCATGCAAAAGTGCATATAAATAGGCCCAAAAACTTAAAGAATGTAATCAATCAAGAAAAAATTATTAATTACCTCCCTCTAAATTCCCATTGTTTTACTTTATTTTCTATTATTCTATAATACGTTATCAGCACGAGACTCTACCGTCTCAAGAAGCTCTTTGAGAAAACTAAGGTATAATTTTTCTCCTCTTTTAATTATGACTGATATTATAAAAAGAAAGTTAATTGCCCTTGAAATTTCGGGCAAGAACTATATGTCATGGGTGTTGGATGTTGAAATCCATTTAGATGCAACGGGTCTTGGAGACACCATTAAAGATAAAAATAAAGCATCTACCCAGGACTGTGCTAAGGCCTTGATTTTCTTGCGCCATCACCTTGATGAAAGGTTGAAATAGAATATCTCACAGTCAAAGATCCACTTGTTTTGTGGAATATCTTAAAGGAAAGATATGACAACTTAAAGTTGGTCACGCTTCCACAAGCATGATATGATTGGGCTCATATAAGGCTCCAAGACTCTAAGTCTGTTTCTGAATATAATTCTATGATGTTCAGAATTACTTCTAAATTGAAACTCTGTGAAGACAGTATCACTTACTATGATATACTTGAAAAAACGTTCACAATGTTTCATGCCTCTAATATGGTCCGACAACAGCAGTACAGAAAAAAATATTTCAAGAAGTACTCTCAGTTGATTTCTCTTATCCTTGTGGCTGAACGATATAATGACTTGCTCATAAGAAATTACGATAATCGACCCACTGGGTCTACACCATTGCCTGAAGTGGATGAGGTATATTCCCATCATACTAAGCATGGAAAAGGTCATGGCCATGTTCGTAGTCGTGGTCGTGGCCGTGGTCGTAGCCAAGGAAGAAATTTTTCTGGTGTTAATCATCCCCCAAAGAAAAATAACCACCAAAAGTGGAAAGGAAAAAGTGAAAATCCAAAGGCAATGGGTTTGGAAACTGAATACTATCGTTGCGGTGGAAAAGGGCATTGTGCAAATATTTGTCGTACACCAAAATATTTGGTTGAGCTTTATCAAGTATCTCTAAAGAATAAAGGCCCAGAAGCCAATTTTGTCTCTAACAATTAATTTGATATCACCCACTTGGATGTGGCAGACTTCTTTGAGCACCCTGATGGAAAAATAGACCACTTGATCGGTAATGGATCAGTGGTTAAAGATGATTGAGTAGTTTGGTTTTTATTTTCGTAGCTAGTGAATAAATATCATGTAATCATAGTTCTTTACATGAGTAGTAATTATTATTATCAATTAGTATCATAATCAGAGTTGCTCGAAATTGCATTAAAAGGTCATTATTGAATCATTAATTTAACTTTGTTTCTTTTCCCTCTTTTCTCTAAAAATACTAATGTTTATTCATATATTTTTTTTGTATGTCAAATCATGGGAAGAAAATATGGATACCTCACAAAGCAAACTTGGATCAAAGTTTAATTGTAGAGATATTTGTTTAATTGATTCATGTATAACACATACAATATTCAAAGAGAAGAAATATTTCTCTCATTTAAGTATGTGCAAGGCATATGTTACTACAATTTCTGGTAGTAGTAATCTAACTGAAGGCTCTGAAAGAGCTACTATAACTCTGCTTAAGAAAACAATACTTGTCATAGATAATGCAATGTTCTCCTCCAAGTCCAAGATGAACTTGTTAAGTTTTAAAGATATCCACCGAAATGAATATCATGTTGAGACAATATATGAGAATAATCTTGAATATCTCATCGTTACCAAGAATGTCTCTGGCCAGAAAAGGGTTATTGAGAAGTTCCCATATTTATCTTGTGGCCTGTATTGGACAAGAATTAGTGCAATTGAGGCACATTCTATCGTAAACCAAAAGATTATTGATCCCCACACTTTTGTACTTTGGTATGATCGATTAGGATATCCTGGATCAATTATGATGAGATGAATTATAGAGAACTCAAATGGGCATCTATTAAAGAATTTAAAGATCCTTTTAAATAATGAATTTTCTTACACTTTTTGTTATCAAGGCAAGTTAATCATTAGACCATCACCAACAAAGGTTGGGATTGAGTCCCCTGCGTTTTTGGAACGTATACAAGGGGATATTTGTGGACCTATTCACCTACCTAGTGGGCCGTTTAGATATTTTATGGTCTTAACAAATGAATCTTCTAGATGGTCTCATATGTGCCTATTGTCATCTCACAACCTGGCATTTACAAAATTAATGACACAAATAATTCGATTACGGACACAATTCTCCGATAATCCAATTAAGTCTATTAGACTTGATAATGTTGCAGAGTTTTCATCCCAAGTATTTAATGATCATTGCTTATCAATTGGGATAAAAGTGGGAACATCCTGTAGCTCATGTTCAGACTCAAAATGGACTTGCAGAGTTCTTGATTAAACGTCTAAAATTGATAGCAAGATCGTTACTCATGAAAATAAGGTTACCCACTTCTATTTGGGGTCATGCCATTTTGCATGCAACAATGCTAGTTCGTCTCAGACCGACAAATTATCATAAATATTTTCCGGTGCAATTAGTTTTGGATCATGAACATAATATATACCATTTAAGAATTTTTGGATGTGCAGTATATGTGCCTATATCACAGCCATATTGCACCAAAATGGATCCCGAAAGAAGGTTAGGAATATATGTTGGGTTTGAGTCACCCTCCATTATTCGCTACCTTGAAACATTAATGGGAGATTTGTTCACTGCTCGATTTGCAGATTATTGATTCGATGAGATATTTTTTCCCAAATTAGGGGGAGAAAATGGTGAAACCAAACGAGAAATTTTGTGGGAAAATCCATCATTATCTCATCTTGATCCACGTGCCTTTATTTGTAAAAAAGAGGTGCAAAAGACTATTCATTTGCAGAAAATAGCAAATCAAATGCCAGATGCATTTACGGATCTGAAAAGGATAACGAAATCACATATCATTGCAGAGAATGTTCCAATTCGTATTGATCTCCCTGTTGGACAATCTTCTAGTTCATAGCTAATGATTCAAAAGCACTCCTAAAACGTGGCAGACCATTGGGTTCTAAGGATCGAAATCCTAGAAAAAGGAAAATAAATGATCAAGATGTCACTACGAATGAGTCTCATAAAGAAACCCATGATTTAACCAACTGTGAGATTCATGAGAAAATCAATGACCCTGAGACTCAAGAAAATAAGGAACTGTCAATAAACCCAATCGATATTGAGACGAATTTGAATCGATTGGATATAGTAGTGGATTATGTCTTTACATATAATGTTGCATCTAGCATTATGCAAGATAGTGAGGATCTTGAACCTCAATCTGTTGGAGAATGTTGACAAAGATGTGATTGGCCAAAATGGCAAGAAGTAATCCAATCTGAGATGGATTCACTTGCGAAACGTGAAGTTTTTGGGTCTGTAGTCCAAACACCTAAAGGTGTTAAGCCTGTTGGCTATAAATGAGTCTTTGTACGTAAAAGAAATGACAAAAATGAGGTACAAAGATATAAGGCACGCCTTGTTGCACAAGATTTTTCACAAAGGCCCGGTGTCGATTATGAAGAGACATAACCTGTTATGGATGCAATAACATGTAGCTATCTCATTAGTTTTGTTGTCCTTGAAAAGCTTGACATGCATTTAATGGATGTGGTTATTGCCTACCTTTATGGCTCACTTGATAATGAGATATACATAAAAATTCCCGAGGAATTTAAAATGCATGACGCACATAATTCAAAGTCCCGAGAAAATATTTTCAATCAAATTGCAAAGATTTTTGTATGGTCTAAAGAAATCAGGAAGAATGTGGTATAACCGCCCTAATGAGTATTTATTAAATGAAGGTTATATAAATGATGCCATTTATCCATGTCTTTTTATAAAGAAAACAACATCGGACTTTGTTGTACTTGCTGTATATGTTGATGACATAAACCTTATTGGAACTCTTACAGAACTCCAAAAGGCATTTGATTATTTGAAGAAAGAATTCGAGATGAAAGATCTCGGAAAGACAAAAGTTATGTCTCAGTTTGCAAATTAAACATTTGGCAAACGGGATTTTTGTTCATCAATCTACCTACACATAAAAGGTATTGAAACGGTTTTACATGGATGGAGCACATCTATTAAGTACTTCGATGGTGGTTCGATCACTTAATGTGAATAAGGATCTGTTTCGACCTCAAGAAGAGAATGAAGAGCTTCTTGGTCTTGAAGTACCATATCTTAGTACAATTGGTGCACTAATGTATCTTGCTAACACTACAAGGCCTGACATAACTTTTTCAGTTAATGTCTTAGCAAGATATAGCTCTGCTCCTACAAGGAGACATTGGAATGGAATCAAACACATATTGCGATATCTAAAAGGGACTACCGATATGGGCTTATTTTATGGCAATGAATGCAGTCCCGATCTTGTTGGTTATGCCGATGATGGGTATTTATCTAACTCACACAAGGCTCGATCTCAAACATGCTATGTGTTTACATGTGGAGGCACTACCATATCTTGGTGATTGGCTAAGCAATCAATCGTGGCTACTTCATCTAATCATGCAGAGATAATTGTTATTCATGAAGCAAGTCAAGAATGTGTGTGGTTGAGGTTTATAATACATCTTATTCGTAAAAAATGTGGTTTGAAGTGTGACAAACTACCCACGATTTTGTATGAAGATAATGCAGCATGCATAGCCCAATTGAAATGAGGCTTCATAAAAGGAGATAGGACAAAACATATTTCACCAAAGTTATTTTTCACACACGATCTTCAAAAGAATGGTGATGTCGATGTGCAACAGATTCGTTCAAGTGATAATATGGCTGATTTATCCATCAAATCTCTACCAGTGTCAACCTTCAAGAAGCTAGCATACAAGATTGGGATGTGAATGCTCAAATATGTGAATTGATGCTATCATCAGGGAGGAGTTAATACGCGTTGTACTCTTTTTCCCTTACAAGATTTTGTCCATTGGGTTTTCCTTGCAAGGTTTTTAACAAGGCAACCAAAAAGCGTATTATTAAATATGTACTCTTTTTCCTTCACTAGAATTTTTTTTTCACTGGGTTTTTCCTAGTAAGGTTTTTAACGAGTCACATTATCTATTAATGAACATTCAAAGGGGAGTGTTATAAATAATATTAAGTGTAAATGTCCACGTATTATGAAATTACTTGGGAGCAAATTATGACCATGGCATGGCCTTCAACAAGTGACAAGGTAGTTCAACAAGTGTCAAGACTTTCAACAAGTGGCAAAGCCTTTTCAACAATTGTCAAGACTTTCAACAAGTGGCCAAATCCTTTCATGCAAAAGTGCCTATAAATAGGCCCAAAAACTTGAAGAATGTAATCAATCAAGAAAAATTTATTAATTATCTCCCTCTAGCTTCCTCTTGTTTTACTTTATTTTCTATTGTTCCATAACAATTCTCAAAATAAGCTGAGTTTTTATTTTCTATTGTTCCATAACAATTCTCAAAATAAGCTGAGTTTTCCAGGTTGGGCCAAACATACTATAAGTATATATCAGTACCTTCCGAGGGTTGAAATGACATGCTTAGGTCAATCAAATACAATTGCTGCATAAATAGTTTAGTTACCTGAGTGACTCAAGAGAGCCTCAAATCCAGAAGAATGATTGTCTTTGCTCTACAACTATAAATAGAAATCTTCTACATGGTCAAAGAACATATAAAAAGCTAAAGAGAAGCTAGAGAAAACTCTAAAGAACAAAGCATTCTAAGTCTTCCTTCGCGACGTAGTTCATATCCAAGAACGAGGTTCAAATCAAGATCCAAAGCGGGGATGCCACAAGCTCTGGATACAATCAAGTAATTGGAACTCAAGCTAGGATACTTTACAAAATCCAGCATTCTTTAATCCTCCATTCACATCGAACATCGATGGGAATGCCTTCAACTCAGGATCTTCAATTTGAGGACAAAGTTTTAGCTGCTACTATCAAGAACTTCCATGTGCTGCTCCAACTTTGCAATTAGACACAGAATTTACTAATGCCAGGCAGAAAATTTCAATCTGAGAGAAGACAATGAATGTAGTTAGCTGTATCTTATTTCGTAAAACAGATATAACCGAATGGTGATACAGCAATGTGTATTGGCATCCAAGTTGTCTACAATATAAACTTCCCCCAGCTTAATGCGAGAAAATGACAAAAAAAATGGTCTCTTATGTTCGGAAGTAGGTTTAAAATATTCCCTTATATATGGTACTCTTGAGCAGTTTTAGTCCTTGTAAAAAAAAAATTGGAAAAAGTGAGCACTTTTAATCTCCGTCAAATATTTAACAAACTTTGAAGGTTAGATTTAATGGGAGCTGTGAAAGAAAGATTTAACCAGAACCACCATGAAAGTCCCATCAAATCAGAAACTGCAACACCAAAAACACCATACACCAACCACGTACCTTAAAAAGACAGATACATGCATTCTCTAAACTGCAGAATTAGACAATTTCTTCTTTCGCCGTCTGTTTTTAGGCTTAACAGCATCTTGTAAAGTCTTCTCTCTGCTTGTTGCCATTTCTTTTCCAGCCGACTCAGTCAATGATGATACTGGACTAACATCTGAAAGTGGTTCATCTGATTTTCTTTCTTCTGTAATATCATCACCTAAATTGTCTAGCTTCATAGGTACTGCTGCTGAACCTATAAAATATAATCATCAATATATCAAGCCAGCTTATTCCCAATTTTTCATACTTGTTTCAAGAGAGAATGATCAAACATTGACACAATTTTCATGTTCTAGTGGTACCCATTTTCATGTTCAAAGATCAGGAACATAGAATGACAAATCTAAAATTTGGGTCAACCATACAGGGACAAAGAATTGAAAGATGTATCCTTCAAAATAATTACATTCAGACAATAATTAGGTGCTAAAAAGAGAAATAGTCAACACCAGACGCATAACCTCCTTGTTTATTTGAAACATATCACAAGATTGATTAGAAGATCAATTTCAAGACAATACACGTCACTGTGCTGTCAAATGCCTTGATTTTCAAATTCCAGGCATCAAAATCGTAAATGGCCACCCTCCCTGCCAGAATCCCCCAACGAACCTTGACTGACCTCTCTACTCTACTAGTCCAGGTATACTGACACACTTTTAAATCTCTCCCAAACATCTATTTAAGTATTTAGTCTAGATTTAAGAGGGTTCTCAATTGTGATGTAGTTTCCTTCTACCTCTTATGAATTCACCAGCTTCACATCTCCTAACGGTCATCCTTTAATAGAAACAACTCCTGTAAAGGACAAATCACCTTCTCTTACCCTAAATTCCAAAGTTTAACATTTTGTAAGCAATTTCCCACCCAATGTCATGTACAATCTCCTGAGATGATCTTCGATCCCCTGTACCATCTTTATTCTTATGAAGTGGTTGTTGAATTTTTCAAACATGTAACTGAAGATCCGTTCTTCTCCACCTTTTGCATATTTAGCCAGCAGCTTCTGAGGCCAGTTTCAAAATGAGACATCACCACCCAGTGATGTTACTGAAATGAATGTTGTTAGCTAAGTTCTTCTCCTCTCTATCAAATCAAACCATCCTATAGAATTCCTGCTATTTTCTCTCAAGTCAACGGATTTTCCACTTGCTGCATAAACAGTTCTCCATTGATCAGCGATAAATTCGAGCTATTATGGTTTGAATTACATCTCATGTTACTGTATCACAAGACTTTAGTTATTCTGTAAACTAACGCCGAAGCACTGTATTTAATGGAAAGACGGGGATTATCCAGTAGAGCTCTTAGCTAAAACAATGTGAAATATTGGAGGAACTAACTTTGGGTAGGTCAATATTGATTAAAAGGGTAAGGAAATCAAGAAAAGTTGGGGTCATAAGAAAAGAGGAGCTGATTGGGGAAGATGTGATGATCGACAAGGGGAAGGTTTTTTAAAATTCTAGATAGAGCAAAGAGCTTCGCTTTAGCTCTGAGTAACACAATGTTGAATTTTTTTATTTTTTTTCATTGTTTGATTATAATGTCAATTTTTATTTATATATATTTTGACTGATAATGTTGAATTTTTTATGTTAAGCCATGTTAAATTATTTGAAATTCTTATGGTTTATAATGTATGCTTTTTCTTATAAGCTTAATATAAGCATTTTTTGTTACTTCGGGTCATTTCTTTAGCAAGTACTAACTGACACATGAAATTGATGGAATGTGATTTGTGTAGCTGACAACATATATAAAATTTCATATCTTCCTATCTAACATTGTTTTCATGCCACATAGAGTTTTTTGGATAACCGAGAAATTCCTAAGACCGTAGCTCACAGTTCGAAACTCGGTGGATAATGAGCCTGCCGCTCTACCCTTCTCTACTTAAATACCAAGCTTTTGCTTGCGTGAGGGTTCGAACCTGTGATGTGCGCCTAACAAACACATCATGTGTTGCTCTCTTACCGCTAGAACAAAGATAGTTTTCCTTATCCGCAAATTAAGAGACGTATCAGACTGACATTCTATTTGTAAGCACTTAGATTAAATTAAAAATTGTGTGATAGTCCTTGTATAATTTCTAAATTTCCTTTGACAAGTGAAGCTGAACAATCCCACAGAAATAAAGTCTCTCCATGTTATGAGATTAGCAAAGTTTTTGAATCTTTAACAAATGTATAATAAACCATGCATACAAAGAATACATGAATTATCCAAAAACTATACACAGTTCAGATTATCAATATCCATAAAGACTCATTTAGTAATTCACATTAAGCCCTGTTTGCAGTATGTTAAGTCAGAGAACAATCATAGCACACAAGGAACTCCAAGCTTACACTTGAAATTAAATCATAAAACTCACCACGAGAAGCAAGATTAGCTTTCAATTCATCTGTGTTAACACCTTCTGAATATGGATCCCTAAGCAAGAGAAAGGAAATTTTTGCAGTGAGTTAGCAAAATCAACTATTAACGTGTCCAAACAAGTTTATATGTGCATTTTAAGATGGAGATATGCATTAGTTCTTTCAAAGCAAGAATATACGAACTGCTTCTCTGAATGATAGCTTTGGGTTTCCATGCTAGATTACACTTGTGCATGTAAAAAGTAAACCTCTTAGCCCAAAGACAGCAGCCCAGGGCACTTTGGCAACTTATATATGCATTAATTGCACCGCATATGAATAATTTTCTGGTAAACAAACTCGGAATAAGACAGGACCAAGATTTACCAACTGGAGGGCCCGCCTGTGAAACTCTGGTTCTTATCACTCCTCTTCTTGATTCTACCTTGCTCGACATCCATGTCATCGCTCTGACTAACACTGCACTCTTCTGATTTTATTTTTTTCCCCTCCAAGATTTGCTTAGCCTTATCAGTAAGGAGATGGAAATAAGAAAACAGAACACTGAAGTCTTAAGACTGAAATTCAGTTGACTGAAAAATCTTAGTCAAAATTCTAACTGCTGAAAATTAAGTTTGCTTCAGCTAAAGACTGAACATTGTAATGAAACACATACTTTCTAACAATTTACTGGCAAATACAATTACTTACGATTTGATAGAATTGTGATTTCTTTTCCTAGCAATATACCCCATTTTTCAGATTTTGGTGAGAATGGAACTTGATTTCAAAAGATAAACCATTTTAACTTATCTTCACTACCCTTATATGTCTAAGGGTAATGACTCTAATCAGTCAATACAATGGGTTCTACACATACATTTGGCTAATGAAAAAGCCTCCATGTACCTTTTGACCTGGTTCATTGACATCAACTGCATTAATATTTGCATGTCGCTTGACCATTTTGAGAGCTCTCTCTGTGTTGTAAGATTCAACCTACAAAAAGAATACATTCCAACCTATTAGGCATCAATCTAATCCAACATGTAACAAAATAAATCATACTTTCGCCATTCATGATAATACTAACTTGAATATTTTTTATTTTTTGACTCAATTTCAGAAAAAATAAAAGAATAAACAAAAAGAGAAACAAGATTGAATTGCCTTCTTCTTCACAAAGCTTTCATCCAAATCCAAAGCCAAATTTATGCAATTCCAAATAAACCAAAATATAGTAAATTATAACAAAGATGTTTTCACCAATTTAAGTGTAAGTTCTTGATAGTCTCAGAGAAAATGAAGTGGCACATGGTAGTGGCAAGGGCAAAGCAGAAAGATAGACCAATAGCAGCTCTAATTGGGAAAAGAAAGGGGCGACGGATTTAAAAAATCAGTCATCATTCAGCAGAAAGGGCATGAAGATTACAGAACCCGACTCCAGTAGCACTTGAAAGTTAGTCTGCACTACCATATACTTACAGCGGTTTTAATTTTGCTAGTTATATCCCCGGCCTTCACTGAGGCTATGCGTAGACACTGCATGACAACACTTTGCATGGTACCCTGTCCTCCAGGCTTTTGAAATGCACAGACTTCGCCATTTGTGTTCAGGGTGACGGACATTCTTCCTCCCATAACAGCTTCTTCATGATGTGTTGGATCTATAACCTACCAATACTAGTTAGATTAGAAGAAGTTTGCATTTGATTTTTTAATACCATGCAATTAAACAGCATAAAACAATTAAAAGAGGAAATTTTAACAGTTGCATACCAAATTCTCGTCTCCAATAAATGCAAAAGTTACTGCTATAGGTAAATGGTGTATAATCAAAGGAAGTGGCTCCCTCACCTGCCAAAATTCAAGAAGCACTCAAATAACTCAACATGTAACATTTTCTAACAAACATTTCAAACACATCAAGTAATAGCAACAAAATAGAACATTTCCCATTACAAGCAGATATTGAATAATGTATAAGTCAGTGAAATACTCTGGACGAGTAACATAAAAAGGCAGGAGGAGTAGGTGAAGGCTAAAGCAAAAACTAGAAAAACAATTAAAATAAAAAATGCAGAAACTATTTCAGAACTAAGAGCTTCCAAATTTCGACAAGCTAATAAAGAAAACCATAGCACACACCATAATATATATTTATTTATTTATTTGTATGTGTGTGTGGGTGGGGGGGGGGGGGCAATAATTAAGACACCATGATTATTATTATTTATTTATTTGAAATGGTAAGTAACTATGATTATCTTTATAACATAACAGAATGATATTATTAAACATGACAAAGGCAAGCGCTCAGATAGGAAATCTCAATAAAGGAAGAACATATAGGGAAATGTACGACTCTAAGGTAGTTGTTTGACAAAACTTTTTCTTTTGAAGAATTGGTTTAATGGATGATTATGTCCAAAGAAATATTACTTAATGCAACCTCAAAAATTTTTGAGGGAAATAAGCAAGAAAGGGGACCTCGGGCGGATGCAGTATCACTTCCTGCCTGTCATCTCCTCCTAGTGTACATTCAGGCCTCCGAAATGTCAAAAGAGCAGCTAAAGCAGCAACATTGGCAGCATCAACAAGATTACTGCACTTGTAGAAATCACATAATTAGTTTCATAACTTCAGATGGAGACGTAGATGGGCACTTAACTGGGCCCAATTATAAACCACTGCAACTCACCCTCCATTGTCCAAAATATGGAGATCAATACGAATTGACCAAACCCACTTCCCAGCCACAACACAGAGTGATTCAGTGTCCACAGCTCTGCTTTCCCTGCATTTAGGCATCAGCATAAAAGAAGACTTAACCAAAGACAGCAATGTCTTTTCTTCAAATTATGTACTTATCTCAGCAAAACAAAGCAAGTGAGCTTTATTGTCCGCTTTCTACAGACAAATAACAATACAAGATACCTTCAAAAAGATCTAATGCAAAAATTCAAAAAGCAAACAAGTACTACTACAATGGAAAAGAAGCAGCAGTGCTTAAAAGTTATAAGCACTTCTCAACCGCGAGACAAAGAAATACTATATCTCTCCATGGGATAGTAAAACCTTTTTCTTGTAAAATATACATCTTCTAGTTTATTTAAAAAGACCATATATATCTGATAATATATTTCTCGATGCGTAACATTCTCTTGTCGAAGGAAGACATATGCTTCTTGGAAAGAATAGTAAAGGAAATGTTACCTTAACCCTCTGTCAATTATGCGACCCAGCTCAACAGCATACTCTGAAGGACGACCTGCCTCAAATGAAGGATCAGCCATTGGGGAAAATTCAGTAAATACTGAAAGGGTTCCTTCGTTTGGTCGATCTCGATAAGGTTGCACTAGTTGCGACGTAACAAAGCCCATAACATGAGTTTGCCCCAGCTGAACTTCCGACGAACCATCTTCTCTGCAAATCAATAACTCTTGGCACTTATAACACAAGTTCTTATATGAATCGCACAAGCATACGTAGCTAAATCTTTCTCCTTATACCATAATATGCCAAACATGTGCGATATAAAAGTTATACTGGAAGCGTGACACTGTGAGGTACAACAAATAACAATTAGGGAAGGAAAGAACTTTAATCCATGGGATTAGTCAAATCATTTGAAATGAACGTAACTTATGATAAGAGAGGTTGAAAGTTTCAAATGTAGCCCATAACATAAAACCTACAACTGTGATAGATATATCCGTATGGAGTCTTCTTCCCTAACATTAAAGTTCTATCTTTCCAAATGTGTTACAAAGTGACAACCAAACAAACAGAAGACTACACTCACTGATAGTTTCTGTTTCAATACCTCCACATACTATGTCCAGTATCCATCTCAAATTCCACATGTGTCCGGGCTAGCTTGTGTGTACCTCAACTAACTCTACGGAATACCGGCTACCTCCCACCAGCAAGGTACCTCAAAAAAGCAATTCCCTAGTCGAATAAAGGACGGTTACTATAGCTTAATGGCTAGAGTAAAACTTGACGAACTACAACTTAATATAGAGGATTCATAACCCTACTTCAACTGATATTGGATTAAAGCAATTTTTTTAACAGCAGTATCCCGGGCAGCTAGCGGCACCTAACTAATTCTATGTGATACCTGCTACCTCCCACTAGGAACATCAACAGAGCAATTTATATGTGTATATTTAGCTTAATGGCTAGAGTAAAAATTGATGAAATACAGCAAATCCTCTTAGTATAGAGGATTCAAATAGCCAACTTCAACTAATTTTGGATTAAAGCAACAAAAAAAAATGTGCCAGCTTGCCCGCACCTAACTAATTCCACAAAAAAAAGTCCTTTGGATTAAAGCAACAAAAAAAATAAACATTTAACTGTGGTGTAGGGCCAGCTGGTGCGCACCTGACTAATTCTACAAAAGAATACCTCCCACCAGCAAAGGTACATATTTACAGCAGCTTAATGGCTAGAGTACAATTTGATGAACTAAAGCAAATTCTCTTAATGTACAGGATTCATATAGACTGATTTTGGATTAAAGCATAGTTTTTTTTTATTCTAAAAGTCAAGGTAAAAAACGATATTGAATTCCAGATTCTTACCTACCGAACTTGATTGTAAGCCTCCGATAATCAAAGGGACGGCGACCGTCTATTCTCAGTTCAGATTCCAATGCAGATTCTATGAACTTTTTCTCATTCACTGTCATTCGCCATGTATTTGCTAATCTTTGCTCCATTCTCTTTTTAACCTAATTGTATTTTCAGAAACCCAAATCAGAAAAGAGCTGAGGATTATATTGCTTTTTTCCCCCAAGTGTAGAGTTGGAGCAGGGTTTAGGGTTTTAGCCGATGTATGGCCGTTGATTCGGGTCGAGTCGGGTTGGAAATCAAGCGGTTATAGATAACGAGTCGGATTCACCTTATAATGATGGGGCAAGTGCACTTACAGCCATTCTCATGGATGCTTTCATGATATTTAGGGGTGGTTGGGTAGGATGTATAAGAATAATGCGGAATAAGGTGTATTAATAATGCATGGATTAGTAATGTATGCGTTAGTAATGCAAGCATTAGTTGTACATATATTATTTCTTATCTATTGTTTGGTGTGGTGTATTAAAATTATAATGTATTACATAATTTTTAAGAAAAATAGTTGTTTACAAAAATGTCCTCCATATTCTTTAGCTTTAAAGGACTTTAAGGACAATTTTGTCTTTAAACATACTAATGCATGCATTAATAGCCTTGGTATTACTAATGTCATGGTTTTCTATGAATTATTAATGCATAGGATAGTACCAAGTATGATGTATAACTAATATAAGTATTAGTTATACGCATGTTGAAAAAATGTACCAAGCAAGGTATTAGTAATGCATAGAGCTAATGCTTGCATTGTTTTTTCTAATACCTCCTATCAAACGACCCCTTAGAGATTATTATGTACTTATTTTATCCTAAAAGGGATCTTTACACAAAGAGCCGCTCAGTTTTACTATTTACTTTCCCTAGTCAGTATAAGTAGATTATACATAGATTATACATGGTTATACACACGTATATATATTGGCTATTTTTAGTTTAAGTAATTGAATGGGTTGCTATTTAGGTTAATTCTTCAAATTTTAAATTAAAAATCTTAACTTCTGGACAATTCAAGATATTTTTGGAAAACTAAAATTCAAGACACACTGGCTAGTGTTTAAATAGTAGCCCTTTAAAGTGGCCAGCCGATGTCATTTCTACATGATTTAGAGCCCGTTTGGCTTAGCTGATTTAGAGTAGTTGATAAGCATTAGGTGCTGAAAAGCACTTTTAAATGCTGAAGTTGATTTAAAAAATAAGCAGTTACGTGTTTTGATAAAAGTTCTGAAATTAATAATAAGCAGCTAAAGAACTGGGTATACGAAGAGTTTTGTTTTAAAAAGAAGTTTTATAGGAATAGAATAGTAAATATTTTGGTCAAACCTAAAGTGCTTATAAGCTGAAATTTGATAAGTTGGGGGAGACCAACTTATGGCTTTTGACTTATTTTTGGCTTATAAGTACTTTTAATTTTACCAAAAACGTAGATAAGCCAAAAAGTGCTTATAAGCCAGTTTAACCAACTTAGAAGCTTAGCCAAACACCCTCCTAACACGTTATGACCAAAATTATAGCCAATTTATAATAATGTGAAATCTGAATGGAAAGGAATGAAAATTTACGGAAAAGGGAAAGGTATGGATGAGAAAGATGTTACCAATTGATAATGTAATAGAACTATGAAAAGAATTATTATGGAAAAAGCAAAATTAAATATAATTAACTAGGCGATTATGATGTGTAAGAGTCAAAGTTGTAGCGAGCATAGCCTTTAAAATACTTTTTTGCTTTTGTTTTTCTTTAGGTGTTTAATATTTATATTGGAATCTTAATTTGTGATGCGTAAGGCTCTTTAAAGGGGAAAAGTGCTCTTTAACATAGTTTTTTCTATACCCAAAGCTCAAATCGAGGCTTTTGTTTAGTGTGTACCTATCTATCTCACTATAATCCTTGTTGGTTGGTGAGCTTTAAAATACATTAAAATGCTTGAGAGGTCTTACCTTACAATATTTTTGAGATGTGTAAAGGGAAATGTGAGAAGCTTATCTTTCTAATTAAATTAATATATACTCCGCCATCTCATGAATTCATGGTGTTATTTTAGCACTAGTTATGTTCAAATTGTATACGGGGAAAATCGGAGTTAATGAGCACCCCAATTTTTTTGTGGGGAAAACGAAGCAAGAACATAACTACAAGGAATCGAAATTAAAGTTGGGAGCCTCCTGTATCAAGGCCCGAAGAAAACACCTACCCTCGGAGTCATCAAGACCATGTCCCCGACCCGGTTCAAGCTTCGAGACCTCGGAAAGCATTGCCAAACGTCCGCACACGGTCAACAAAGAACCGTGATATCTGCGCCCAACCAGATATCATGGCGTGAATCTCGGCCCATATCGGCAGCAGATCAGTGATTAGCGAAAAGGAAGATCTTTACCTAACTCCCCTATTATATAAAGGGAAAGTTTATTATTCAATAAACACTATGTAACACGCAAACCATGGTAATATACATATATTTCCTCTGTTTCTAAAAGTTATTCAAAGTTCTTACTTTTGCTCATAAGTTCTTCATAAGTGTTGGCTCGGACCGAAGGCATGCTTCTTGAGCTTTTAACTAAGCCCGAACTCAATATCACTACTGGTTTGACTGTTTATTCTATCTTTTATTTGCATACCTGACATTATAAATTATTTGTATTGAATTAATCCACATATTCTTAAAAACGCGTATAAATTCAATTGTTATCCATACTTAAGAGTAAACACAAATATTTTTGTTTATCTTCAAATATCTCTCTTCTCATTTTATAACTAAATATCTACTGCAAAGTGATATATTTTGTAATGTATTTATTTAGCTCTACATATTATAATATTATTATTTATTGTATTTGTGTGTCTAATATGATTTTGATGAAACCAGACTAACTGCAAGAAAATCTTATAATTATAAATTATAACCTTCCCTTAACAAATTAAAGAATCACTATATACACATGCATGTCCAATGTCCTACATATATAGTCTCCATCTTCAAACCTTGTCACGACCCGAATTTCCTATCCTCGAAAATCATGATGGCGCCTACTCGTAGAAGCTAGGCAAGCCACGAAATTAGAAATCCTTAACTCTTTTGCGTTAATCTTCTTACAAATTACATCAACAAGTGACAAATATTTAAATACAACGAAATATGAGATTAAGCGGAAGACTTAAATAAATATAAAAACCAAAATAATACGAAAATCCATATATGCCTCTACCCAGAAACTGGTGTCACAACATCCAAGGACTACTAAGATCACTACACACAACTGTTTGAAAGAAAGAAGCATTGTCTATTTCGAAAACAAGAGATAACAGAACATAATAAAAGATAGAGGAGACGTCGGGTCTGCGGACGCCTGCAAGGCTACCTCGGTATCTCGGTGGACTGAAGGCTGGATCCCCTAATGCTGCTGAACAAGCGCTGCTCCTGTATCTGCACATAAGTGCAGAGTGTGGCATCAGCACAACCGACCCCATGTGTTGGTAAGTGTCTGCCCTAACCCCGGCGAGGTAGTGACGAGGCTAGGACCAGACTCCAGATAAACCTGTGCAGTTATATAATATACAACGGAAATACAAACAGGAAATAACAGTTTAAAAGGGAGGGGGAAACATGCTTCGGGGAAACATATCAATTCTAATAGAACTTAATAAAGTATGAAAGAACACTCAATGTCTACAACAATACTATAACAATACTGTTGCGGCGCGCAACCCGATCCCTTATCATTTAACATTGTTGCGGCATGTAACCTGATCCGCATATATAACTATTGCGGCGTACAACCCGATCCAATATAATATCTGTTGCGGCGTGCAACCTGATCCAATATAATATCCGTTGCAGCGTGCAACCCGATCCAATATAATATTTATTGCGGCGTGCAACCCGATCCATATATATATATATATATATATATATATATATATATATATATATATATATATATAATAATGTTGCCGCTTGCAACCCGTTTCAAATATACAATCAACAATAATCATACTTAATTGTCCCGGCAAGGGATCAACAATAGACTACACCATCCCGGCAAGGGAACTCAACAGTACAAGTATATATGTCTCGGCAAGGGAGAAACAACTATAACCAAACTTGTTCCAACATCTAACTATCTCAATTATAACTCAACTAGTTTCAACATCTAATTACCTTAGCTATAACCAAACTTGTTACAACACCTAACACAAAAAATCATCTACATAAGCGTTCGTAATATCAATTAAAAACACAATGCAAGGGAACCTCAACTCAACAATAGCCCGACAAGGGCAACATAATGATCTCTTTTCTTTCTCACTTTTACTTCACAATTCACTTCACAACTCGAGCCAATGCTCTAGAGTTTCGATTATCACTTACATTTTCATAATTCATTACACAACTGGGGCCAACGCTCCTCAATGTTCATAGGTCACAATTCTTTCCACAACATTACACAACAAATAGAAATCTTCACCAAGGCATGAATAATACAACGAGATCATGAAAATTACAATATAAGACTCACGGTCATGCTTGACACCAACGCATAGATACTCGTCACCATGACTATATGTCGTACTCAACAAGAAACATTTAGCAAATAGGACACAACTCCTAATCCATCAAGTTAAGGTTAGACCAAACACTTACCTCGATGCAACGAACACAACTCAAGGTTCAATTATAGTTTTACCCCTTGATTCCACCGCCAATTCGCTCGTATCTAGTCACAATTTACTTAATTACATCAATAAACGCTAAATGAATCAACCCCAATGCATAAAAATGAGTTTTTCAAAGTTTTACCCAAAAAGTCAAAAATCGCCCCGGGCCCACATGGTCAAAACCCGAGGTTCGAACCAAAATCCGATTACCCATTCCCCCACGAACCCAAATATATAATTTGTTTTGAAATCGGACCTCAAATCGAGGTCCAAATCCCCAATATTTGAAAAACCTAGATTCTACACAAAACTCCCAATTTCTCCCATGAAAATCATTAATTTGGAATTGAAATCATGTTAAAAGATGTTAATGATTGAAGGAAATGAGTTAAAATTAACCTACAATCGATTTGGAAGAAGAGTTGTTCTTGGAAAATCGCCCAAAGGAGTTTGTGTTTTGAAAAGATGTGAAAAATGAGTTTAAAATCGTTTAAGTATAAAGTTGCAGGTCGCAGGTATGGGAATTGCGAACAAGGGTTCGCAATTGCGAACCCCGACCTCTGCCAAGTTGGGAAATGCGAAACAGGGTTCGCATTTGCAAACCCTTCAGGAAAGATGGACTTTCACATTTGCGATTAACCTGTCGCATTTGCGACATGGGAATTGCGACTACAGCATCGCATTTGCGATCACCGGCCAAATGGCAAACTTTGCAATTACGAAAATAATCTCGTATTTGCGAGAGGGAGCTGGCCTGGGCTTTTTTCGCAATTGTGACAAGCTGCTCGCATTTGCGACAAGCCGCTCGCATTTGCGACATCGCATTTGCGAAGCCTGCAGGCCTGCTATGCACAGCTGAAAACCTGCAATTTTTCTAATCTAAAAATGCACCCTATGGCCTATCCAAAACTCACCTGAGCCCTCGGAGCTCCAAACCATATATACACATAACCTCAAAAACATCCTACGAACTTATTCGTATAATAAAATCACCAAAATAACCTCAAAATCATAGAACTTTCTCAAACTTCTTAAAACATCAACTTTAGCAATTTAGGTCCGAATCATGTCAAATGACATCCGTTTTTCACCAAATTTTACAGAAATGTCTTAAATCATATATAAGACTTGTATCGAGCGCCGGAACCAAAATATGGGCATGATACCATCATGTTCTAATCAAAATTTATTTCAAATTTCTTTAAACAATTTCATAAAATAATTTTCTTTGAAAACTCATTTCTCGGGCTTTGGACCTCGGAATTCGATTCCGGGCATACACCCAAGTCCCATATTTTCCTACGAACCCTCAGAGACCGTTAAATTACTGGTTCAGGTCTGTTTACCCAAAATATTGATCGAAGTCAAATTAGCTCACTTTACAGTCAAAATTTATCATTTTTCATAGATTTTTACATCTAGGCTTTCCGGCTACGCGCCCGGACTGCGCACGCAAATAGAGGTGATGCTAAAAGAGGTTTTAAGGCCTCAGAACACAAAATTTCATTTTAAAACAAAGGTCATCACATTCTCCACCTCTAAAACAACCGTTCGTCCTCGAACGGACAGAAAAATGAAGTACCTGAGTCAGGGAAAAGATGGGGATAACGGCCCTGCATATCGGACTCGGACTCCTAGGTTGATGCCTCAGGAGGCTGACCTCTCCACTGAACACGAATAGAAGAAAAACTCTTCGACCTCAACTGACGAACCTGCCGGTCTAGAATAGCTACCGGTCCTCATAAGACAAGTCATTGTCCAACTGGATAGTGCTGAAATTTAACACGTGGGATGGATCGCCGTGATATTTCCGAAGCATGGACACATGAAACACTGGATGCAAGGCTAATAAACTCGGTGGCAATGCAAGTCTATAAGCCACCTCTCCCACTCGATCAAGAATCTCAAACGGATCGATGAACCTAGGGCTAAGCTTGCCCTTCTTCCCAAATCTCATCACGCCCTTCATAGGCGACACTCGGAGCAATACCCGCTCTCCAACCATAAAAGACACATCTCGAACCTTGCGGTCTGCATAACTCTTTTGCCTGGACTGAGCTGTACGAAGCCTATCCTGAATAATCCTGACCTTGTCCAAGGTCTCCTGAACCAGATCTGTACCTAACAACCGAGCCTCCCTCGGCTCAAACCATCCAACCGGAGGCTGACACCGTCTACCATATAAAGCCTCACAAGGAGCCATCTGGATACTCGACTAGTAGCTATTGTTGTAGGCAAACTCTGTTAAAGGCAAAAACTGATCCCACGAGCCTCCAAAGTCAATGACACAAACTTGGAGCATATCCTCCAAAATATGAATAGTCCACTCGGACTGCCCATCCGCCTAAGGATGAAATGTTGTACTCAACTCAACCTAGGTGCCCAACTCTCGCTGAACTGCTCTCCAGAAACGCGAGGTAAACTGTTACCTCGATCCGAAATGATAGATACAAGCACACCATGAAGACGAATAATCTCCCGGATATAGATCTTAGCTAACCTGTCGGATGAATAGGAGACTGCCACATGAATGAAATGCGTTGACTTGGTCAGCCTATCAACAATGACCCATACTGCGTCGAACTTCTTTCGAGTCTACGGGAGTCCAGTAACAAAGTCCATAGTGATCCGCTCCTACTTCCACTCGATAAGCTCAATCCTCTGAAATAAACCACCAGTCCTCTGATGCTCGTACTTAACCTGCTGACAATTCAAACACCGAGATACATATGCAATGATATCCTTCTTCATTCTCTGCCACCAATAATGCTGTCGCAAATCCTGATACATCTTCGTGGCGCTCGGATAAATGGAGTACCGGGAGCTATGGAACTCCTCTAAAATCAACTCTCGGAGCCCATCCACATTAGGCACACAAACTCAACCCTGCAATCTCAAAACTCCATCATCATCTAAGGTAACCTGCTTGGAACCTCTGCGCTGCACCGTGTCTCTAAGGACACACAAATGGGGATCATCATACTGTCGATCACGGATACGCTCCAATAAAGAAGAAAGAGCGACCGTGCAAGCCAATAAACGACTAGGCTCAGAAATATCCAACCTCACAAACCGATTAGCCAAAACCTGAACATCCAAAGCAAGCGGTCTCTCACCGACAGGAATATAAGCAAGACTGCCCATACTAGCTGACTTCCTACTCAGAGCATCGGCCACCACATTAGCCTTTCCCGGATGATATAAGATGCTGATATCATAATCTTTTAACAACTCCAACCACCTCCTCTACCTCAAATTCAACTCTTTTTGCTTGAACAAATACTGAAGACTCTTGTGATCCGTGAATACCTCACATGCCACGCCATACAGGTAATGCCTCCAAATCTTCAATACGTGAACAATGGCTGCCAACTCTAAGTCATGAACCGGATAGTTCTTCTCATGAATCTTCAACTGCAGTGAAGCATAGGCAATGACCTTGCCATTCTATATCAACACTGCATCAAGCCCAATACGAGATGCATCACAACAAACTGTATAAGGCCCTGACCATATGGGCAAAACCAACATCGGTGTCGTAGTCAGAGCTGTCTTGAGCTTCTAAAAGCTCGCCTCACACTCATCCGACCATCTGAACTGGGCACCCTTCTGGGTCAACCTGGTCATCGGGGTTGCGATAGACAAGAACCCCTTCACGAACCGATGATAATAGCCTGCCTATCCCAAGAAACTCCGAATCTCTGTAGCTGATGCTGGTCTAGGACAATTCTTGACTGCCTCAATCTTCTTCGGATCAACCTGAATACCCTCTGTTGATATAACATGACCCAGAAATGCAACTGAACTCAACCAGAACTCACACATCGAGAATTTAGCATATAACTGACTATCCCTCAAGGTCTGAAGAACCACTCTAAGATGTTGCTCGTGCTCCTCCCGGCTACAGGAATATATCAAAATGTCATCAATAAAGACTATCACAAACAAATCTAAATAAGGCATGAACACTCGGTTTATCAAATCCATAAAAGTTGCGGGGGCATTTGTCAATCCGAGTGAC
This sequence comes from Nicotiana sylvestris, assembly GCF_000393655.2. Lineage (NCBI taxonomy): Eukaryota > Viridiplantae > Streptophyta > Magnoliopsida > Solanales > Solanaceae > Nicotiana > Nicotiana sylvestris. Next base: position 151,313,770 of record NC_091067.1, read on the forward strand.
ATAACCAAGAACTCATAATGCCCGTACCGAGTGCGAAAAGCTGTCTTAGGGACATCGGATGCCCTAATCCTCAACTGATGGTAGCCAGATCTCAAGTCAATCTTCGAAAATACCCTGGCACCCTGAAACTGATCAAACAAATCATCAATCCTCGGCAATGGATACTTATTCTTGATTGTAACTTTGTTCAACTGTCGGTAATCAATACACATTCTCATTGATCCGTCCTTCTTCTTAACAAACAACACCAGCGCACCCCAAGGCAAAACACTCGGCCTAATGAAACCCTTCTCAAGCAAGTCTTGCAACTGCTCCTTCAACTCTTTTAACTCAGGCGGGGCCATACAATACGGCGGGATAGAAATTGGCTGAGTGCCTGGAGCCAAATCAATGCAGAAATCAATATCCCTATCGGGTGGCATCCCCGGCAAGTCTAAAGGGAATACCTCAAGAGACGTACGAACAACAGGCATAAAATCAGTAGAGGGAACCTTGGCACTAGAATCACGAACATATGCCAAATAGGCCAGACACCCCTTCTCGACCATACGACGAGCCTTCACATAAGAGATAACACTATGGGTAGAATGACCAAGAGCCCCTCTCCACTCTAAATGAGGCATATCCGGTAAAGCTAAGGTCACAGTCTTGGTATGATAGTCCAAGATAGCATGGTAAGGTGATAACCAGTCCATCCCTAATATAACATCGAAATCAACCATGTCTAAAAGCAACAAATCTACACGAGTCTCAAGACCCCCAATTACCACAGTACAAGAACGATAGACTCAATCTACCACAATAGAATCACCCACCAGTGTAGATACATAAATAGGAACACTCAACGAATCACTAGGTATGGCCAGATACGGTGCAAAATAAGATGAAACATACGAGTAGGTAGACCCTGGATCAAGTAACACTGAAGCTTCTCTATTACAAACCAGAATAGTACCAGTGATCACCGCATCTGAAGCCTCGGCCTCGGGCCTGGCTGGAAGAGCATAACATCAGGGTTGGGCCCCATCACCCTGGACTACCTCTTTGGGACGACCTGTAGCTGGCTGGCCTCCACCTCTGGTGGTCTGAGCTCCACCTCTAAATCCTCTACCTCCACCTCTAGCACCTCTACCCCCACCTCTAGCTGGCTGGGTGGTCTGTAGAACACCTGGTGCCTGAACCATTGTGCGGGAACCCTGCTGCTGTGACTGAGTACCCACTAACCTCGGACAAGCCTTCCTGATATGACCATACTCACCACACTCAAAACATCCACCTGAATGCTGCGACTGATGAAACTGAGACTGACCTTGGTGACCTGAATGACCATCCCAAAAACTCTGGAGCGGCGGTGCACTGATAAGAGCTGGTGGTACACGGTAGGACTGTTGATCAGAATACTACATCTGCAGACCACGGCTACATGAAGCACCATGAGAAATTTGAAGGGCTGACTGAAAGGGCCTGGGAGAATGGCCTTTACCATACAAATCTCTACCTCCAAGCGAGGCACCACTGAATCTACCTGAATGACGGGCCTCTTATCTGACCTATGACCACCTCTGTATGACATGACCATCTTAACTCTACGGGCCACATTGGCCACCTCCGAAAAAGTAATCTCACTCCTAGCCTCTCTAGCCATCTGAAGATGAATCGGCTGAATAAGACCGTCAATAAACCTCATCACCCTCTCTCTCTCTCGGTAGGAAGTATGACAAGAGCATAGCGAGCTAAGTCGATGAACCTGGTCTCATACTAGGTAACCGTCATGGAACCCTGCTGGAGGCGCTCAAACTGCCTTCGATAGGCCTCTCTCTGAGTAATGGGGAGAAACTTCTCCAGAAATAGCTGTGTGAACTACTTCCAGGTCAAGGCTGGCAATCCGGCTGGTCTAGCTAAGCAATAATCCCTCCACCAAGTCTTGGCGGATCCAGACAAGCGAAATGTAGCAAAATTGACCCCATTGGTCTCAACAATACCCATGTTCCTGAGAACCTCGTGGCAACTGTCTAGATAATCCTAGGGATCCTCAACAAATGCACCGCTGAAAGTAGATGTGAAGAGCTTGGTGAACTTATACAGCCTCCACAAAGCATCGACAGACAATAGCTGCTCCATCACTGGTCTGAGCTACCACACCCGGCTGTACTACTCTAACTTGTTGAACCGCTGGAGTTTGATTCTGAGGAGCTACCTACTCCGGAGTGCGAGTAGCAGGAGTCTGGGCCCCTCCTCCAGCCTGAGAGATGGCTAGTGCTACAGGAAGCAAGCATGCTCGGGTGACACTCTCCATGAGGCCGACTAGTCGGACCAATGTATCCTGAAGAACTGGGTAGCAATAAACCCCTCTGGGACCTGAGCTGGGCCCACCGGAACTGCTGGGTTCGGAACCCCTTTATCAAAGTCAACTTGAGGCTCTGCCACTGGTGCTGCTGCTCGGGGCTGAGCTTTGCCCATACCTCGACCCCTAGCACGTCCTCGGCCTCTGCCCCTCGTGGGAGCTGCTGTTGGGGGCTCGGGCTGCTGAGCGGTGGATGAAAAGCACGTGTTCTCGCCATCTACAAAAGAAAAGAGTAGAAGTTCAATTAGCATTGAGAAATAAAACCGCACGACGAGAAAGAACAAATGTGAAGTTTTTCCTACTCTATAGCCTCTGGGGATAAATACAGACATCTCCGTACAGATCCCTCAGACTCTACTAAGCTTGTCCGTGAATTATGAGACCTATGTAACCTAGAGCTCTGATACCAACTTGTCACGACTCGGATTTACCACCCTCGGGAGTCATGATGGCGCCTACTCGTAGAAGATAGCCAAGCCATAAAATTAGAAATCTTTATCTCTTTTGCGTTAATCTTCTTACAAATTACATCAACAAGTGACAAATATTTAAATACAACGGAATATGAGATTAAGCGGAAGACTTAAATAAATATAAAACCCAAAATAATACGAAAATCCACATATGCCTCTACCCAGAAACTGGTGTCACAACATCCACGGACTACTAAGATCACTACACACAACTGTTTGAAAGAAAGAAGCACTGTCTGTTTTGGAAACAAGAGATAACAGAACATAATAAAAGATAGAGGAGACGTCGGGCCTGCGGATGCTTGCAAGGCTACCTCGGTATCTCGGTGAACTGAAGGCTGGCTCCCCTAATGCTGTTGACTAAGCGCTGCTCCTGTATCTGCACATAAGTGCAGAGTGTAGCATCAGCACAACCGACCCCATGTGCTAGTAAGTGTTTGGCCTAACCCCGGCGAGGTAGTGACGAGGCTAGGACCAGACTCCAGATAAACCTGTGCAGTTATATAATATATAACGGAAATATAAACAGGAAATAACAGTTTAAAAGGGAGGGGGAAACATGCTTCGGGGAAACATATCAATTCTAACAAAACTTAATAAAGTATGAAGAACACTCGATGTCTACAATAATACTGTAACAATACTGTTGTGGCGCGCAACCCGATCCCTTATCATTAAACATTGTTGCAGCGTGCAACCCGATCCACAAATATAACTGTTGCGACGTGCAACCCGATCCAATATAATATCTGTTGCGGCATGCAACCTGATCCAATATAATATCTGTTGCGACATGCAACCCGATCTATATATATAGATAATAATATTGCGACACGCAACCCGTTCCAAATATACAGTAAACAATAATCATACTTAACTGTCTCGGCAAGGGATCAACAATAGACTATACCATCCCGGCAAGGGAACTCAACAGTACAAGTATATACGTCCCGGCAAGGGAGAAACAACTATAATCAAACTTGTTCCAACATCTAACTATCTCAACTATAACTCAACTAGTTTCAACATCTAATTACCTCAGCTATAACCAAACTTGTTACAACACCTAACACAAAGAATCATCAACCTAAGCGTTCGTAATATCAATTAAAAACATAATGCAAGGGAACCTCAACTCCACATTATCCCAGCAAGGGCAACATAATGATCTCTTTTCTTTCTCACTTTTACTTCACAATTCACTTCACAACTCGAGCCAATGCTCTAGAGTTTCGATTATCACTTATATTTTCACAATTCATCATACAACTAGTGCCAACGCTCCTCAATGTTCATAGGTCACAATTCTTTCCACAACTTTACACAACAAATAAAAATCTTCACCAAGGCATGAATAATACAACGAGATCATGAAAATTACAATATAAGACTCACGGTCATGCTTAACACCAACGTATAGATACTTGTCACCATGCCTATACGTCATACTCAACAAGAAACATATAGCAAATAGGACACAACTCCTAATTCCGCAAGTTAAGGTTAGACCAAACACTTACCTCGATGCCACAAACACAACTCAAGGTTCAATTATAGCTTTACCCCTGATTCCACCGCCAATTCACTCGTATCTAGTCACAATTTACTTAATTACATCATAAACGCTAAATGAATCAACCCCAATGCATAAAAATGAGTTTTCCAAAGTTTTACCCAAAACGTCAAAAATCGCCCCGAGATTCGAACCAAAACCCAATTACCCATTCCCCCACGAACCCAAATATATGATTTGTTGTGAAATCGAACCTCAAATTGAGGTCCAAATCCCCAATTTTTGAAAAACCTAGGTTTTACCCAAAACTCCCAATTTCTCCCATGAAAATTATAGATTTGGAGTTGAAATCATGTTAAAAGATGTTAATGATTGAAGGAAATGAGTTAAAATTAACTTACAATCGATTTGGAAGAAGAGTTGTTCTTGGAAAATCGCCCAAAGGAGTTTGTGTTTTGAAAAGATGTGAAAAATGAGTTTAAAATCGTCTATAAGTATAAAGTTGCAGGTCGCAGGTATGGGAATTGCGAACAGGGAATTGCTGGACTTTCGCATTTGCAATCAACCTATCGTATTTGCAACATGGGAATTGCGAGCACAGCATCGCATTTGCGATCACCGGCCAAATGGCAGACTTCACAATTGCAAAGATAATCTCGCATTTGCGAGAGGAAGCTGGCTTGGGCTTTCTTCGCAATTGCAACAAGCCTCTCGCATTTACGACATCGAATTTGCGAGCCAGGCCTGAAAACCTGCAATTTTTCTAATTTAAAAATGCACCCCGTGGCCTGACCAAAACTCATCCGAGCCCTCGAGGCTCCAAACTATATATACACACAACCTCAAAAACATCCTACGAACTTATTTGTGTAATAAAATCACCAAAATAACCTCAATAACAACGAATTAAACCTCAAAATCATAGAACTTTCTCAAACTTCTTAAAACATCAACTTTAGCAATTTAGGTTCGAATCACGTCAAATGACATCCTTTTTCACCAAATTTTACAGAAATGTCTTAAATCATATGTAAGACTTGTACCGAGCGCCGGAACGAAAATACGGGCCCGATACCATCATGTTCTAATCAAATTTCATTTCAAATTTCTTTAAACAATTTCAGAAAATAATTTTCTTTGAAAATTCATTTCTTGGGCTTGGGACCTCGGAATTTGATTCCGGGCATACGCCCAAGTCCCATATTTTCCTACGGACCCTTCAGGACCGTCAAATTACGGGTCCAGGTCCGTTTACCCAAAATATTGACCGAAGTCAAATTAGCTCAATTTATAGTCAAAATTTATCATTTTCATAGATTTTCACATCTAGGCTTTTCGGCTACGCGCTCGGACTGTGCACACAAATCGAAGTGATGCTAAAAGAGATTTTTAAGGCCTTAGAACACAGAATTTCGTTTTAAATCAAGTGATGACCTTTTGGGTCATCACATTCTCCACCTCTAAAACAACCGTTTGTGCTCGAACGGACAGAAGAAGGAAATACCTGAATCGGGGAAAAGATGGGGATAACGGCTCCGCATATCGGATTCGGACTCCCAGGTCGATGCCTTAGGAGGCTGACCTCTCCACTAAACACAAACAGAAGGAAAACTCTTCGACCTCAATTGACGAACCTGTCGGTCTAGAATAGCTACCTGCTCCTCCTCATAAGACAAGTCCTTGTCCAACTGGACAATGCTGAAATCTAACACGTGGGATGGATCGCAGTGATATTTTCGGAGCATGGACACATGAAACACTGAATGCACCGCTGATAAGCTCGGTGGCAATGTAAGTCTATAAGCCACCTCTCCCACTCGATCAAGAATCTCAAACGGATCGATGAACCTAGGGCTAAGCTTGCCCTTCTTCCCAAATCTCATCACACCCTTCATAGGCAACACTCGGAGCAATACCCGCTCTCCAACCATAAAAGACACATCTCGAACCTTGCGGTCTGTATAACTCTTTTGCCTGGACTGAGCTGTACGAAGACTATCCTGAATAATCATGACCTTGTCCAAGGTCTCCTAAACCAGATCCGTACCTAACAATCGGGCCTCCCTCGGCTCAAACCATCCAACCGGAGGCTGACACCGCCTACCATATAAAGCCTCGTAAGGAGCCATCTGGAGACTCGACTGGTAGCTATTGTTGTAGGCAAACTCTGTTAAAGGCAAAAACTGATCCCACGAGCCTCCAAAGTCAATGACACAAACTTGGAGCATATCCTCCAAAATATGAATAGTCCACTCGGACTGCCCATCCGCCTGAGGATGAAATGTTGTACTCAACTCAACCTGGGTGCCCAACTCTCGCTGAACTGCTCTCCAGAAACGCGAGGTAAACTGTTACATCGATCCGAAATGATAGATACAGGCACACCATGAAGACGAACAATCTCCCGGATATAGATCTCAGCTAACCTCTCGGATGAATAGGAGACTGCCACAGGAATGAAATACGCTGACTTGTTCAGCCTATCAACAATAACCCATACTGCGTCGAACTTCTTCCGAGTCTGTGGTGTCCAGTAACAAAGTCCATAGTTATCCGCTCCCATTTCCACTCGGGAAGCTCAATCCTCTGAAACAAACCACCAGGCCTCTGATGCTCGTACTTAACCTGCTGACAATTTAAACACCGAGATACATATGCAACGATATCCTTCTTCATTCTCCGCCACCAATAATGCTACTGCTAATCCTAATACATCTTCGCGGCGCCCGGATGAATGGAGTACCAGGAGCTATGGGCCTTCTCTAAAATCAACTCTCGGAGCCCATCCACATTAGGCACACAAACTCGACCTTATAATCTCAAAACTCCATCATCATCTAAGGTAACCTGCTTGGCACCTCCGCGCTGCACCGTGTCTCTAAGGACACACAATGGGGATCATCATACTACCGATCATGGATACGCTCCAATAAAGAAGAACAAGCGACCGTGCAAGGCAATACTCGACTAGGCTCAGAAATATCCAACCTCACAATCCGATTGGCCAAAGCCTGAACATCCAAAGCAAACGGTCTCTCACCGACTGCCCATACTGGCTGACTTCATACTCAGAGCATCGGCCACCACATTGGCCTTTCTCGGATGATATAAGATGCTGATATCATAATTTTTCAACAACTCTAGCCACCTCCTCTGCCTCAAATTTAACTCTTTTTGCTTGAACAAATACTGAAGACTCTTGTGATCCGTGAACACCTCACATGTCATGCCATACAGGTAATGCCTCCAAATCTTCAATGCGTGAACAATGGCTGTCAACTCTAAGTCATGAACTAGATAGTTCTTCTCATGAATCTTCAACTGCCGCGAAGCATAGGCAATGACCTTATTATCCTGCATCAACACTGTACCAAGACCAATACGAGATGCATCACAATAAACTGTATAAGGCCCTAACCCTATAGGCAAAACCAACATCGGTGCCGTAGTCAGAGCTGCCTTGAGCTTCTAAAAGCTCACCTCACACTCGTCCGACCATCTAAATTGGGCACCCTTCTGAGTCAACCTAGTCATCGGGGCTGCGATAGACGAGAACCCCTCCATGAACCGACGATAATAGCCTGTCAATCCCAAAAAACTCCGAATCTCTGTAGCTGATGCTGGTCTAGGCTAGTTCTTGACTGCCTCAATCTTTTTTGGATCAACCTGAATACCCTCTGCTGATACAACATGACCCAGAAATGCAACTGAACTCAACCAGAACTCACACTTTGAGAATTTAGCATATAACTGACTATCCCTTAAGGTCTGAAGAACCACTCTAAGATGTTGCTCATGCTCCTCCCGGCTGCGGGAATATATCAAAATGTCATCAATAAAGACTATCACGAACAAATCCAAATAAGGCCTGAACACTCGGTTCATCAAATCCATAAAAGTTGTGGGGGCATTTGTCAACCCGAATGACATAACCAAGAACTCATAATGCCCGTACCGAGTGTGAAAAGCTGTCTTAGGGACATCAGATGCCCTAATCCTCAACTGATGGTAGCCAGATCTCAATTCAATCTTTAAAAATACCCTTACACCCTGAAGCTGATCAAACAAATCATCAATCCTCGGCAATGGATACTTATTCTTGATTGTAACATTGTTCAACTGTCGGTAATCAATGCACATTCTCATCGATCCCTCCTTCTTCTTAACAAACAACACTGGCGCACCCCAAGGCGAAACACTGGGCCTAATGAAACCCTTCTCAAGCAAGTCTTGCAACTGCTCCTTCAACTCTTTTAACTCAGGCAGGGTCATACGATACGGCGGGATAGAAATGGACTGAGTGCCTGGAGCCAAATAAATGCAGAAATCAATATCCCTGTCGGGTGGCATCCCTGGCAGGTCTGAAGGGAATACCTCAGGGAACTCAGGAACAACGGGCACAGAATCAATAGAGGAAACCTCGGCACTAGAATCACGAATATATGCCAAATAGGCCAGACACCCCTTCTCGACCATACGCCGAGCCTTCACATAAGGGATAACACTACGGGTAGAATAACCAGGAGCCCCTCTCCACTCTAAACGAGGCATACCCGGTAAAGCTAAGGTCACAGTCTTGGCATGACAGTCCAAGATAGCATGGTAAGGTGATAACCAGTCCATCCCCAATATAATATTAAAATCAACCATGTCTAAAAGCAACAAATCTACACGAGTCTCAAGACCCCCAATCACCATAGTACAAGAATGATGGACTCGATCTACCACAACAAAATCACCCACCGGTGTAGACACATAAACATGAACACTCAATAAATCACTAGGTATGGCCAGATACAGTGCAAAATAAGACGAAACATATGAGTAGGTATACCCTAGATCAAATAACACTGAAGCTTCTCTATCACAAACCAGAATAGTACCTATGATCACCGCATCTAAAGCCTCGGGCTCGGGCCTGGTTGGAAAAGCATAACATCGGGGCTAGGCCCACCACCCTAGACTACCTCTCTAGGACGGCCTGCAGCTGGTTGGCCTCCACCTCTAGCGGTCTGAGCTCCACCTCTAAATCCTCTACCTCCACTTCTAGAACCTCTACCCCACCTCTAGCTGGCTGGGCGGTCTGTGGAACACCTGGTGCCTGAACCATAGCGCGGGAACCCTGCTTCTGCGATTGAGTACCCACTAACCTCGGACAAGCCCTCCTAATATGACCATACTTACCACACTCAAAACATCCACCTGAATGCTGCGGCTGAAGAAACTGAGACTGACCCTGACGACCTGAATGACCACCCCGAAAACTCTGGAGCGGCGGTACACTGATAGGAGCTGGTGGTGCACGGTAGGACTGTTGATCAGAATACTGCGTTTGCGGACCACGGCTACCTGAAGCACCGTGAGAAACCTGAAGGGCTGACTGAAAGGGCCTAGGAGGATGGCCTCTACCATACGAATCTCTGCCTCCAGACGAGGCACCACTAAATCTACCTGAATGACGGGGCCTCTTGTCCGACCCATGACCACCTCCATGTAACAGGACCATCTCAACTTTACGGCCCATATTGACCGCCTCCTGAAAAGTAATCTCACTCCTAGCCTCCCTAGCCATCTGAAGACGAATCGGTTGAATAAGACCGTCAATAAACCTCTTCACCCTCTCTCTCTCTCTCTTTCTCTCTCTCTCGGTAAGAAGTATGACAAGAGCATGGCGAGCTAAGTCGATGAACCTGGTCTCATACTGGATAACCATTATGGAACCCTGCTGGAGGCGCTCAAACTGCCTCTGATAGGCCTCTCTCTGAGTAACGGGGAGAAACTTCTCCAGAAATAGTTGTGTGAACTGCTCCCAGGTCAAGGCTGGCAATCTGGCTGGTCTAGCTAAGCAATAATCCTTCCACCAAGTCTTGGCGGATCCAGACAAGCGAAATGTAGCAAAATCGACCCCATTGGTCTCAACAACACCCATGTTCCTGAGAACCTCATGGCAATTTTCTAGATAATCCTGGGGATCCTCAGCAGATGCACCGCTGAAAGTAGATGTGAAGAGCTTGGTGAACCTATCCAGCCTCCACAAAGCATCGACAGACATAGCTGATCCATCACCGGTCTGAGCTACCACACCCGACTGTACTGCTCCAACTGGCTGAACCGCTGGAGTCTGAATCTGAGGAGCTACCTACTCCGAAATGCGAGTAGTAAGAGTCTAGGCCCCTCCTCCATCCTGAGAGACGGTTGGTGCTACAGGAAGCAAGCCTACCTGGATGACACTCTCCATGGGCCCACTAGCCAGACCAACGCATCCTGAAGAACTAGGGTAGCAATAAACCCCTCTAGGATCATGAAAATCACAATATAAGACTCACGGTCATGCTTGACACCAACGCATAGATACTCGTCACCATGCCTATACGTCGTACTCAACAAGAAACAAATAGCAAATAGGACACAACTTCTAATCCCACAAGCTAAGGTTAGACCAAACACTTACCTCGATGTCACGAACACAACTCAAGGTTCAATTATAGCTTTACCCCTTGATTCCACCACCAATTCGCTCGTATCTAGTCACAGTTTACTTAATTACATCAATAAACGCTAAATGAAATCAACCCTAATGCATAAAAATGAGTTTTCCAAAGTTTTACCCAAAAGTCAAAAATCGCCCCCGAGCCCACATGGTCAAAACCCGAGGTTCGAATCAAAACTCGATTACCCATTCCCCCACGAACCCAAATATATAATTTATTTTGAAATCGGACCTCAAATCGAGGTCCAAATCCCCAATTTTTGAAAAACCTAGGTTCTACCCAAAACTCCCAATTTCTTCCATGAAAATCATTGATTTGGAGTTGAAATTATGTTAAAAGATGTTAATGATTGAAGGTAATGAGCTAAAATTAACTTACAATCGATTTGGAAGAAGAGTTGTTCTTGGAAAATCGCCCAAAGGAGTTTGTGTTTTGAAAAGATGTGAAAAATGAGTTTAAAATCGTCTAAGTATAAAGTTGCAGGTCGCAGGTATGGGAATTGCGAACAGGGGTTCGCAAATTGCGAACCCCGACCTCTGCCAAGTTGGGAAATGCAAAATAGGGTTCGCATTTGCGAACCCTTCAGGAAAGTTGGACTTTCACGTTTGCGATCAACCTGTCGCATTTGCGACATGGGAATTGCGACCACAGCATCGCATTTGCGATCACCGGCCAAATGGCAAACTTCGCAATTGCGAAGATAATCTCGCATTTGCGAGAGGGAGCTGGCCTAGGCTTTCTTCGCAATTGTGACAAGCCGCTCGCATTTGCGAGCCAGGCCTGCTATGCACAACTGAAAACCTGCAATTTTTCTAAGTTAAAAATGCACCCCGTGGCCTATCCAAAACTCATCCGAGCCCTCGGGGCTCCAAACCATATATACACACAACCTCAAAAACATCCTACGAATTTACTCGTGTAATAAAGTCACCAAAATAACCTCAATAACAACGAATTAAACCTCAAAATCATAGAACTTTCTCAAATTTCTTAAAACATCAACTTTAGCAATTTAGGTCCGAATCATGTCAAATGACATCCGTTTTTCACCAAATTTTACAGAAATGTCTTAAATCATATATAAGACTTGTACCGATCACCGGAATCGAAATACAGGCCCGATACCATCATGTTCTAATCAAATTTCATTTCAAATTTCTTTAAACAATTTCAGAAAATAAGTTTTTTTAAAATTCATTTCTCCGGCTTGGGACTTCGGAATTCGATTCCGGGCATACACCCAAGTCCCATATTTTCCTACGGACCCTCCAGGATCGTCAAATTATGGGTCCGGGTCCGTTTACCTAAAATATTGACCGAAGTCAAATTAGCTCACTTTACAGTCAAAATTTATCATTTTTCACAGATTTTCACATCTAGGCTTTCCGGCTACGCGCCCGGACTGCGCACACAAATCAAGATGATGCTAAAAGAGGGTTTTAAGGCCTCAAAACACAAAATTTCGTTTTAAAACAAGTGACCCACAAACCTAATTTTGAACCAAAAAAAAAATCTTCAAACCTAATTAACAGATAACATAGACTTTTAATAAACTTCGATTTACCCCTTTTTTTTATGTTCATGTGACGTCGTAGATTCATGATTATTATCATCAGTGGATTTGGATTTTTTTTAATTTATATATATATATATATATATATATATATATATATATATATATATATACTAATCTTAGTATACGTGCGTTGCACGTGTGCCTAGCGTCAATCAGTAAAATATGTGTATCAAAAAAACATGTAAATTAAGTTTTAAAATATGGGCCTAGCATCAATTAGTAAAGAATATGCAAAGTGTTTTAAAATGACTATATTAAGTTAATATTTTATTGTAAGTAACTTAATATATAGAAAAATATGGGGAGTTGCCATTTGTTGAAATGAATACCAAAAAAAATGACAACTCACTTATTATCATTTTGATTACATTAAGTTAATATTTTATAGTGAGTAACTTAATATATAGGAAAATATGGGAAGTTGCCATTTGTTGAAGTGAATACCAAAAAAAAAATAAAAAATTTCTCACTTATTATCGTTTTAATTTGTCCTATATTGTTTCATCTTTATTGCGTAAAGTTTATATTTTCATCAATTTGACTTTTAATACTATATTATAATAATTTATATGATAAATCATTTTTTTTTTTAAAAGATGACTTTTTTTTGGGTCAAATTAGTCAATTGAAAGACTTTTTTTTCCGGGTAATATTGATTCAAGGACTTAATAGTTTGTTCTTATCATTAAAGAAAATAATTTGTTTTTGTTGATTTAAAACTTAATATTAGCTCATCTCAAGTTTTAATTATTTAATTGTAAGTCTTTAATTATAATTATTATTCAATAAGTATTCTATGTTCAAAGGAATAACTAAATCAGTACGACATTTCACTTTTGATTTTTTATGTGAGCAGAACCATTAGTGTTATTGACTTTTACCAATCATTCTCTTTCTTTTATATTCTTTAAATTACAATATTTTCTTAGTTAAGCTTGATACTTAAATTTTAGAAATTTTGGAATCAATGAATTTTGAGATTACTCTCAACCATGGTGTACTAACCAAAACTTTAGTTGATTTTAATTTTCTAAAATATTAGAAAAATAATTAAATGACTATTTTATTATTTACAAAATTAATCATAAACCTTAGAAAAGAACTCCTGATATTGGAAAAAGAAAAGAAAATTAGGACTCCTAAACAACGAAAATAAAACAAGGACTACTACACTAATACTCGTAAACATTTAAAGAAGATACCTAAAAATGCTAAATCTAAATGTAGTTGATATGAAGGACCCCAAAAATTGGAAGGATATTGAAAGTACTGGAATTAAATGATATGATTTTTCATATGGAAAGTCTAGAAATAATTAAATAATTATTCTAAAATATTAGAGAAATAATTAATTGACTATTCCTACATATTAAAAAAAATAACTTAAAGTACTATTTTGTCTAATGTAAAAACTTTTTTTACAAGATAAAAAAGACGAATTTTAGCTCAACGCATAATAGATAGGAATATGTAACTCATAAACTTCTTCAGAAATCGTATTCTTTCTTCGTAGAAATCTTTGGCATGTCATAAACGATTAATATTTAGTACGTCAGAATAATAAAAAAAAATCAACAAATATCGTACAATATAAAAAACACTGAATTACTTAGTTTTCTTACTTTTGCTCCATATACCAGAGAAGGACTACTCTCAACTTCATCGGCGACGAGCACATAACAAATAAATCACTTGATGATAGGTACAGGCGATATGTACCTTTAGCCAGAACCCTGAAATAATTCTCATATTCGATATTGTTTCACCTCCTCCTTATTCTTAAATTTAAATTAGGTTGGTGAATGCATTATAAACCCTAGTGTTCACGGAGAATAAAGAGTACTTAACCTCTTTAATAGGAATATTAAATTAAATAGTAATATTTTTCATACCTATATTCTCGTATTATTTTTCCTTTTTAACCTATACAACTAGTATTAGTACCCGCGCGATGCGTGGACAAATCATTTCAAATTGTGATGTATGTTGTTTGAATTATGTACAAATAACCTTAAAATATATATCCCTCAGATAAATATTATATAACATAAAAATTTAATTATGAAGCAGGATATGAAACTATTGATCAAATCTTGTATTAGACAACCAATCTTTTTAACATATATTCGTAGCAACCTAACCCCTTGATTTTAGTACTTGCATTTCGTTTTGCTGCCGATATTAAAGAATACTAAACATGTCATATTGTGATCTGTCTTATTCGAGCACATTAGATCATATTATTTTAACAAAATTCTTACAATTACTTTATTTTTATCAGGAAGTCAACTATGTCTTATTCATCACATTATTTTTACGTAAATTCTTTTTTTTTTTGTTCTTTTCTTATATTTATTGTATTATTTAATATTTCATATTATTATACCATCATATAATTTTTTGTTAGCTTATAACTAAATTAATGGCTTGCTTATTATTCTTTTAATAGTATGTGATAAAAATAAATATTTTATTCTCGAAATTTGATATATTTTTATGCTTTTATCCTCTTATTCATAATATTTTAATCATTTAAATTTGTCAGTAATATTTTTAAATATAATTAATTATTTTATTTTATCTATATTAAAATTAATTTTTTTTTAAATTGCAAACTTTTATTCAACCAAGTGAAATATGTACATCCACCCGCTCATTTGACTCTAGAGTCGGGTCCTACAAAAATAGCCTATTTTGACACTTAAGTTCCACATTCGGAACTTGCTATCTATGTTAACATGGATACCTATTTATCTTTTCTAAGACTCCTCTCAATTTACAGTAGCTCTCACTTTTAATGTGTAAATGTAATACAATTTCTCTAACTATATCCCTACTTTCTCTTCTTAACTGTTGAAATCTTCGCAGGTTTCTTTCCATCCATGTTTGATATATTGTTGTTGCAAATGCACTTCCCAGGATCTTCCAAAGTTCATTTCTACTCTTTGTTCTTGTTGTCAGCCATGCAGTTTCCTCTTGCCATCTTCCTATTTGTCGACTTATTCCAAAGAGTATTAGCAGTTGCTCCCATATAAACCTTGAATATGAACATTCAAAGAACAAATGTTCATGAGTTTCCTCTGTGTCAGTCATACACAAAACACATTCCTTAGGCACTGTTATCCCCCATTTGCTTAGCATGTCCACCGTTGCTAGTCTCTAATGCAATGACATCCACAAAATAAACTAATGTCTAGGTAATATTCCTTGTGTCAAGAGCAATGTTTTCCAGTTGACCTTTGGATATTATGGCATAATTGAAGTATATGCTTTACCGATTAGATACTTCCCCTTTACTGCATATAACTCCAGCTCCTTCACTCCAGTAGTTAGTCATCTCCTTGCTTCGAAATTTTTCCTTATCACCCAGTTAGCTTGTTTAGGAGTTTCCATATTTTCCAAATCCTTCTGGGAGCACGTGATTTTCGCCCTATATGAGAATCACTCCCAAAATTTCAAAATAAAATAATTTTCCTTTGTGTGCAATGTTTTTATTTTTGTGTTTTTGTAAAATTATTTGTATTTTTGTCTATGCATGTTTATTCGTTTAAATTAATAAAAATATAAAATATGTCGCATTTTCATTTAGTATTTATTTAAGTTTGTTTTACAAAAATGAGAAAATCATAAAAAATAATGTATGTTGCATTTTTAGCATTTAACGTCTAAATTGTGCGATTTTATCGTTAATTGCTATTTAAATATGCGATAATAGTTATTTGGAATTAATTAGTATTTTTTATAAGTTAATTTAGTTTATAATTTAATTTAGAATTTTAGTTTTATTAATTAGGAAGTAAAAGAAAAGAGAGCAAGAATATAAAAGAAAAATCGGAATTTGGCCTTTTCTTCAATTGTGAACCACAAGCCCAAATATACCCAACCTTCCTCTACGACCCGGTCCATTCCAAACCGGCTCGACCTAGTCCATAACCCAACACCCCTATTTTCCTATCTTTCAAAAAAAAAAACATAAAATTGTATTTTCTCTTTCACTGTTGAAAATACCATCTGCCACCCCCCCTTACCTTCACCTTCTTCTTCTCCCTCACAACCACACACACACACACAACCATGGCTGCTTCTTCTTCTTCGCACAGCTACACAGCCATGTCAAGCTCCACAACCATCCACACTCGTCAACCACCAACAACCCCACCTCGTCGTCGAAACCATGAACGACCAACAACCCCGCTTCGACGAGCTCCAGCCATGGACGACGTGAAGCAGCCCCAAACAGCCCCGTCACAACACAGCACCACCCCGTTGCTTCATCTTCTTCGTCGACCACCATAAACGACCAGCCATGTCCGCCTATCGCAGCAGCACCCCACTGCTTCATCTTCTTCGTCGCACCATGAACACTCAGCTCCAAACGACCATCGTCGTCATGCCCAAACCACCACAACTGCTGCCCGCTGCGTCCACCTGCTGCTGCTCCGACGTACCACTGCTTCCATGTCGGACGACCACTTGAACTTCCGGTTCATGCTGCTGTTAACTGCTTCGTTGCTGCTGCTGCTTCGCCCTTCATCGTCGTCAGTTTTCTTCGAGCTCGAGCTCGAGCTCTCATGGATGCTGCCTCGTCGTTCTTCAGTTTCAATCCGACGAGGTCGTCGTTTGTCGTTTTGAGTTCGTCGAGTTTAAAAGGAAGGTGGGTTTCGTTGAAGTCGAGATCCGTTAGGTCATTGGCAGACTTGGCTCGAGTTCATCGTCGTTCCGATCCGGTTAGTTGGTTTAAATTTCGTTTCTGTCCGTATTTTGTTTTTATATTCTCGGATCTAAAATCGGTAAATGTTTGATTCTTGTTTTGTTCGTGTTCATCATTTAATTAATTAGTTTTTCAGTTTGTTCATGTGTTTTTATTAAAAGAAATTGTTAGTTTAATTTTAATGTTATTTGATTCAAATTGAAATTTAATTAATTATTTTCTCAGTGTGTTTCATGTGTTTTTTTTTAAAAAAAAATTAGTTTAATTTTAATGTTGTTAGATTCAAATTGAAATTTAATTAATTATTCCTTCAGTTTGTTTCATGTGTTTTTATGTATTTTTTTAGAAAGTTAATGTTGTTAGATTCAAGTTAAAATTCAATTAATTATTTCTTCTTCGGTTTGTTTTTATTTCGTTTAAAAGAATTTAGTTGTAATATAGAAATATGTTAGTTTAATCGCTTGGATCATCCATTTTTGTTGATTAGCTTAGATTTAATTCGTGTTCATCTTTTGTTTGAAGTTCGTTCTTAATCCGGTGATTTAATGTGAGTTTATGTTTTAATTCTTGATTTAATTTGAATATTTATCTTGGTTGTAATGTTGTTGGATTTAGTTTAAAGTTCAAATGATTATTGAATTTAGAAATTCAAATCTACTTGTTTGTTATGTTCAATTTGTTAATGTTATTGAATCTGAAAATATATGTGTTGTTAAAAGATATTGTTCAGTCAAAATAATTCAAGTTTTCTTTGTTGTTCATCATTTAGTTTGAGTTTGTTCATAAAATCTGATTAGGAATTGGTTATAGCTGCTATATTTTGGTTAGAATTGATTAGTTGAACTTGTTATAGCTGACGGGGTAGATTGGTAAATTACAATATTTTCAGGGTCAAAAGGATAATTTCAGTAAGGTCAGAGGGGTATTTTTGGAATTAAAATTCTGAATAAATATTTATTTTGAGTGTTCTGTCCATTAAGATTAAGATAATATTAAAATAATTAATAATGGGGGGACAAGATATAATGGTGGGGAATAATGCAATTGTTTAATATAAGCATGAGGGACAAGATATAATGTGGTATTTGTTTAATGTAGTGGGGGACAAGACATTAGGTAGTGAGATTAAAAGGGGGATGAGTGGGAAGATAATGAGTTTTATGTTTAAAAAATGTTGAAAGATGGGGATAAATAGAGGGACTTGATCAGATTTTAAAGGGGGAGAAGAGAAGAGGACAGAGAGAAAAAAAAGGGCTGAAGATTGAAGAGAGAGAAAGAAAAATTCCGAAAAATATTAAAACTTTCAAAAAAAGAAAGAAAAAGAAAAAAAATACAAATAAAAATAGGAGCTGGAAATTAAAAGAGAGAGTAGTATACACCTGATAAATATTCTGATATACGGGTTTAGAAATTAAGGGTTAAACATTAATTAGTCTTTCAAATTTGAAAAGATTCCCTTGGCTTCTGTCCGTTGTCGGTGTTTTTGAATTTTATTTTGATTTTCAAATCTGTCATTGGGATTTCTGTTGACTGGATTGTTGGTTATTATTGTTGTTGCTGTGTTACGTACTACGTGACTGACTTTCTTCTTCTTATATTGACAATACCAGGTACACAACTGTAATTTTGGTATTTTGTAAGCTGAGATGAAGAATGGAATTTTAAATTTTAAATTTAGCTTTTTCTTTTTTATTAATTGTATTTAGATTATTTCATGTATTATTATTCTGTAAATCGCCATCGTTTTGCATAATTAGGCATATTGCAGCGATGTATTAAATAATGCTTTGCTTTAACCTGATTATTAGGTAGTATATATTTTAGCATGTTCATTACTGATTAAACTGTCTAATAATTAGAATAAGAAGAAAATAACGAAAAAATGACTTTATTAAATCAGTTTTGGCAAAATTGACTAAGTTCACTATTTATAAGGGTTTTAGTATCGCCAACATTAAGTTAATCGAAATCATGTAGCTAAATTTAGTTAAAACATGAATTTAAATTAATTTTGCGAATCAAGTATTAGGACATGATTTGAATTAAAACAAGGTTAGTTAAGGTTAAATTAATTAAATTTTAGAAATACGCATTAGTAATCAAGATTGTTTCTAATTTTCAGTAGATGTAAATAATTAATTTCAATAGCTCAAGTCATCTAACAATATGATTTTAATCCGGTTATGGGATAATTAGTTTCTTTTAAAAAATTATTTGACAATTCCATATTGTATTTATAATTACAATTTTAGTAATATTTCTTTCCACTAATATTTGTTTTAAACTAGTATTTAATATGTTATTTTTAAGTATGTAAAGATTGATTTTATATTTATAGACAAAAATAAATATAAATAAAAAAAAATGTAGTCATTCTAGGATATTCATAAAATAAGAGAGGATTTCGCTAAAAAAAATAATATAAACAATACAAAAAAAAATTGTCGGGTCCTCCAATCTTATTTATTTTTTTATTTTTTTAAAAATACTTAGTTTCTGGGATGGATCGTTTAGTAAATTTCACGGTCCTACAAAAAGTATAACAACGCGTAGTCTTTAGGCGCGTATTTAATAAGGGTATTTTCTTAAACATTGGTGTGCATTTATGTAACCCAAATCCCAATCTTGGCTAGTCAAAATGCGTCAACAAATTACGTGTACACTGGTTGTGACGTGATTCGAGATGCGTTTTCACGATGTTGCAATTCTTGTATAAAATAATAATAATAACAATAATGATAAAAGCGGTTAAATTTGCATATAAGTTCTTAATTATTTTAAAAAAAAATCAGATAAATAAGCCAAATATAATAGTTGAGCGACCGTGCTAGAACCACGGAATCCGGCAATGCCTAACACTTTCTCTCCGGTTAACATAATTTCTTATCCGGATTTCTGATTCGCGGACTGTTAAATAGAGTCATTCTTTCCTCGATTCGGGATTCAACCGGTGACTTGGGACACCATAAATATCCCCAGTGGCGACTCTGAAATAAATAAACAAATCCCGTTTCGATTGTCCTTTAATTGGAAAAAACTCCTTCACCCCTCGTGGGGCGGAAAAAGGAGGTGTGACAGCTCTAGCGACTCTGCTGGGGACCGAACACAGAATCTCTGGGTTTTCGCCCTATATGAGAATCACTCCCAAAATTTCAAAATAAAACAATTTTCCTTTGTGTGCAATGTTTTTATTTTTGTGGTATTTTTGTATAATTATTTGTATTTTTGTCTATGCATATTTATTCGTTTAAATTAATAAAAATATAAAATATGTCGCATTTTCATTTAGTATTTATTTAAGTTTGTTTTACAAAAATGAGAAAATCATAAAAAATAATGTACGTTGCATTTTTAGCATTTAACGTCTAAATTGTGCGATTTTATCGTTAATTGCTATTTAAATGTGCGATAATAGTTATTTGGAATTAATTAGTATTTTTTATAAGTTAATTTAGTTTATAAGTTAATTTAGAATTTTAGTTTTATTAATTAGGAAGTAAAAGAAAAGAGAGCAAGAATATAAAAGAAAATCGGAATTAGGCCTTTTCTTCAATTGTGAACCACAAGCCCAAATATACCCAACCTTCCTCTACGACCCGATCCATTCCAAATCGGGTCGACCCAGTCCATAACCCAACACCCCTATTTCCCTATCTTTCAAAAAAAAGAAAAACCTAAAATTGTATTTTCTCTTTCACTGTTGAAAATACCATCTGCGACCCCCCTTACCTTCACCTTCTTCTTCTCCCTCACGACCACACACACACACACACAACCATGGCTGCTTCTTCTTTTTCGCATAGCTACACAGCCATGTCAAGCTCCACAACCATCCACACTCGTCAACCACCAACAACCCCACCTCGTCGTCGAAACCATGAACGACCAACAACCCCGCTTCGACGAGCTCCAGCCATGGACGACGTGAAGCAGCCCCAAACAGCCCCGTCGCAACACAACATCACCCCGCTGCTTCACCTTCTTCGTCAACCACCATAAACGACCAGCCATGTCCGCCTATCGCAGCAACACCCCACTGCTTCATCTTCTTCGTCGCACCATGAACACCCAGCTCCAAACGACCATCGTCGTCATGCCCAAACCACCACAACTGCTGCCCGCTGCGTCCACCTGCTGCTTCTCCGATGTACCACTGCTTCCATGTCGGACGACCACTTGAACTTCCGGTTCATGCTGCTGCTAACTGCTTCGTTGCTGCTGCTACTTCGCCCTTCATCGTCGTCAGTTTTCTTCGAGCTCGAGCTCGAGCTCTCATGGTTGCTACCTCGTCGTTCTTCAGTTTCAATCCAACGAGGTCGTCGTTTGTCGTTTTGAGTTCGTCGAGTTTAAAAGGAAGGTGGGTTTTGTTGAAGTCAAGATCCGTTAGGTCATTGGAAGACTTGGCACGAGTTCATCGTCGTTCCGATCCGGTTAGTTGGTTTATATTTTGTTTCTGTCCGTATTTTGTTTTTATATTCTCGGATCTAAAATCGGTAAATGTTTGATTCTTGTTTTGTTCGTGTTCATCGTTTAATTAATTAGTTTTTCAGTTTGTTCATGTGTTTTTATTAAAAGAAATTGTTAGTTTAATTTTAATGTTTTTTGATTCAAAATGAAATTTGATTAATTATTTTTTCAGTGTGTTTCATGTGTTTTTTTTAAAAAAAATTTAGTTTAATTTTAATGTTGTTAGATTCAAATTGAAATTTAATTAATTATTCCTTCAGTTTGTTTCATGTGTTTTTATGTATTTTTTTAGAAATTTAATGTTGTTAGATTCAAGTTAAAATTCAATTAATTATTTCTTCTTCGGTTTGTTTTTATTTCGTTTAAAAGAATTTAGTTGTAATATAGAAATATATTAGTTTAATCGCTTGGATCATCCATTTTTGTTGATTAGCTTAGATTTAATTCGTGTTCATCTTTTGTTTGAAGTTCGTTCTTAATCCGGTGATTTAATGTGAGTTTATGTTTTAATTCTTGATTTAATTTGAATATTTATCTTGGTTGTAATGTTGTTGGATTTAGTTTAAAGTTCAAATGATTATTGAATTTAGAAATTCAAATCTACTTGTTTGTTATGTTCAATTTGTTAATGTTATTGAATCTGAAAATATATGTGTTGTTAAAAGATATTGTTCAGTCAAAATAATTCAAGTTTTCTTTGTTGTTCATCATTTAGTTTGAGTTTGTTCATAAAATCTGATTAGAAATTGGTTATAGCTGCTATATTTTGGTTAGAATTGATTAGTTGAACTTGTTATAGCTGACGGGGTAGATTGGTAAATTACAATGTTTTCAGGGTCAAAAGGATAATTTCAGTAAGGTCAGAGGGGTATTTTTGGAATTAAAATTCTGAATAAATATTTATTTTGAGTGTTCTGTCCATTAAGATTAAGATAATATTAAAATAATTAATAATGGGGGGACAAGATATAATGGTGGGGAATAATGCAATTGTTTAATATAAGCATGGGGGACAAGATATAATGTGGTATTTGTTTAATGTAGTGGGAGACAAGACATTAGGTAGTGAGATTAAAAGGGGGATGAGTGGGAAGATAATGGGTTTTTATGTTTAAAAAATGTTGAAAGATGGGGATAAATAGAGGGACTTGATCAGATTTTAAAGGGGGAGAAGAGAAGAGGACATAGAGAGAAAAAGGGCTGAAGATTGAAGAGAGAGAAAGAAAAATTCCGAAAAATATTAAAACTTTCAAAAAAAGAAAGAAAAAGAAAAAAAATACAAATAAAAATAGGAGCTGGAAATTAAAAGAGAGAGTAGTATACACCTAATAAATATTCTGATATACGGGTTTAGAAATTAAGGGTTAAACATTAATTAGTCTTTCAAATCTGAAAAGATTCCCTTGGCTTCTGTCCGTTGTTTGTTGTCGGTGTTTCTGGATTTTATTTTGATTTTCAAATCTATCACTAGGATTTCTGTTGACTGGATTGTTGGTTATTATTGATGTTGTTGTGTTACGTACTACGTGGCTGACTTTCTTCTTCTTATATTGACAATACCAGGTAAACAACTGTAATTTTGGTATTTTGTAAGCTGAAATGAAGAATGGAATTTTAAATTTTTAATTTAGCTTTTTCTTTTTTATTAATTGTATTTAGGTTATTTCATGTATTATTATTCTGTAAATCGTCGTCGTTTTGCATAATTAGGCATATTGCAGCGATGTATTAAATAATGCTTTGCTTTAACCTGATTATTAGGTAGTATATATTTAAGCATGTTCATTACTGATTAAACTGTCTAATAATTAGAATAAGAAGAAAATAGCGAAAAAATGACTTTATTAAATCAGTTTTGGCAAAATTGACTAAGTTCACTATTTATAAGGGTTTTAGTATCGCCAACATTAAGTTAATCGAAATCATGTAGCTAAATTTAGTTAAAACATGAATTTAAATTAATTTTGCGAATCAAGTATTAGGACATGATTTGAATTAAAACAAGGTTAGTTAAGGTTAAATTAATTAAATTTTAGAAATACGCATTAGTAATCAAGATTGTTTCTAATTTTCAGTAGATGTAAATAATTAATTTCAATAGCTCAAGTCATCTAACAATATGATTTTAATCCGGTTATGGGATAATTAGTTTCTTTTAAAAAATTATTTGACAATTTCATATTGCATTTATAATTACAATTTAATAATATTTCTTTCCACTAATATTTGTTTTAAACTAGTATTTAATATGTTATTTTTAAGTATGTAAAGATTGATTTTATATTTATAGACAAAAAAAATAAAAAAAAAATAAAAAGAAAATGTAGTCTTCTAGGATATTCATAAAATAAGAGAGGATTTCGCTAAAAAATTTAATAATATAAACAATACAAAAAAAATTTGTCGGGTCCTCCAATCTTATTTATTTTTTTAAAAAAATACTTAGATTCTGGGATGGATCGTTTAGTAAATTTCACGGTCCTACCAAAAAGTATAACAACGCGTAGTCTTTAGGCGCGTATTTAATAAGAATCCGGGAATGCCTAACACCTTCTCTCGGGTTAACAGAATTCCTTATCCGGATTTCTGATTCGTGGACTGTTAAATAGAGTCATTCTTTCCTCGATTCGGCATTCAACCGGTGACTTGGGACACCATAAATCTCCCCAGTGGCGACTCTGAAATAAATAAACAAATCCCGTTTCGATTGTCCTTTAATTGGAAAAAACTCCTTCACCCCTCGCGGGGCGGAAAAAGGAGGTGTGACAGCTCCGGCGACTCTGCTGGGGACCTAGTAACCCAGAACCACTGGTTCAGGGTTAGAAATTCGAGCTTAGATAAATTGTTATATTTGGCTTTATCTGTTTTTTACATGTTTGAGCCTAATGTGCTAAATGCTGCTTTTACCGCTTTGATATTATTTGACTGTATATATAAACTGTGTCGAACCCTTCTCTCTTCACCTCCGGGGATGTGCTTACTAGTTGAGACTCCCTATTCTGTTAGTGTCATACCCTGAAATAAATAGAGGCTCGAACAAGTTACGAAGTCGGATGGCCTTTTGGTTCCCGGTAAGTTGCCCCCTCCTCGACTTGAGTTGTCCGCTCGGGTACACAGTCTAGAACACCGACTCAGATTTTGAACATAGAATAACATGACTTCATGCCAGATCCCTAGTATGAACGATTATTTGCATCATGTTGCATTTGACTTAGGGGACTCAACACAGGGGTTGGGTCCGTCTAGGACTAGCAACCTGAAATAAAAAAGACCATCCTGCTGCATCCTATTTATGCTGTGCATTTATTCCGAACCCGCATGTTGACCGGTTTTTGAATCTCGAGAACGTTGGAAAATTGAAAAAAAAGAGAAAAAGAGAGAAATAACAGTTAGGGAGTTAATTGATTATTTTAGAAAAACCCAGTGTCCAAGTACTGTTGGAACTCTGCCGAATTTTTTTTTTAAAAAAAATAAAAATATATATATATATATTTTACTTTTAAAATTGTTTGTTTACCCAAAAAAGCAGAAAGTATGTAGGAAAAAGTCCTTTATTTTAGTTTGCTTTGTTTTCAAAAAAAAAAACGAAAAGGAAAAATAGTTTCTTTCTCTAAACAAAAAGGGGGGAAAATATGTTTGTTTTCAAAATCAGTTAGTTTATTCGCCCGAACTACGCGGGTCTGATTCTCATCGGATGTGAGATACATAGGCAAACCTCTTCGGTTCCGGCCCATCATATTCCAAAAATCAAAAAAATATATATTTGATTACTCAGTCTTTTAGACCTCAAATTAAAAAAAATAATACAACAATATTTCTTTTTAATCTCTCTCAAAATTCAAAATATTTGTTTAAAAGTTCAAAAGAAAATTCAAAATTCAAAATATTTTTTCTTTTCTTTTGTAGTATTTCTTTCAGAAATCCACAGTAATAGTCCAAAAGTATTTCCTTTTTTCTTTAGAAGATTTTTTTTGAACTTTCCAAAAAAAAAAAGGGAAAAGAAGTTAAAAAATATTTTTTTTTTAGCCGTCGTTTCTTTTCAAAAACAAAAAATATATATATATAAAAAAACAACAACAACAACAAAAATCAAAATCCAGGAATATTTTCTCTCTTCTTTGTAAGTATTTTTTCGAAAAAAAAAGAGTTAGCTTATTTGCTTTATTTTTGAGTCTCGAATTACGCGGGTTTGATTCTCACCGGATGTGAGATACGTAGGCAACCCTCATCGGGTCCAACCTCCCCTTTTGCTAAAATAGCCAAAAACAAATAAATAAACAAAAAAAACATGTCAAATTTTAATTTTGTCATAAATAAGTCGGGTGATGTCCCACCTCCCCTTTTGCAAAAAAATAAAAAATTATATATATATATATATATATATATATATATATATATATATATATATATGTCAAATTTTAATTTCATCATAAAGAAGTTGGGTGACGTTGTTTTGTCAAGACATAGCCGAATGTTCCCTAAAGGGACGCTAGAAGGCTGACTTTGCATAAACAGCCACCTTTTGGGTCATGTTTAAGATTTGGTCCAGTTGACCTACACAGCCTTAAAAATCTTCGTCTCCGAGGCGTTGAAAGTCCGTGTTTGCAATATTGAGTTTTCTATTTAAAAAAACGATAGAAAGAGTCATAAAAAAGTCGGGTGATCCTGTTTTTGTCAAAAATAGTCGAATGTTCTCGAAAGGGACGCCGGAGGGCTGACTTTGTATAAACAGCCACCTTGGGTCATTTTTTTTAGGATTTTGGTCCAGTTGACCCACACAACCTTAAAAATCTTCGTCCCCGAGGCGCTGAAGGGCCGTGTTTACAACACCAGGTTTTATTTACTTTGAAGAAAAAAAAACGAAGAGTCAGCGGTCAGGTGAATACCGTTTGGATTTTTTTAGTCAAAAATAAGCCGAGCCAGCTTCGGCAGCGTCTTAAACTGTTCTTGCCAAAATAGCCTTAGAGTATCTTTCAGTTTTCGAAAGGCTATTTTCGTAAGAGAACGGACAAGTTTGTGAAATGTCATAAAATAATCCTCCCCGGCCTCAAAATTCATGAGAAATTTGGAAAGGGCCACATTTGCAAAAATAACCGTTTGGTTGCATTTGTCAAACGGAGAAAGGAAGCTGGCCATTTGTTTTTTGGAGTTTGTAAATCTCTTGATTAGAATATGTGGGTTGTTTGATTTTCGAGTTTGTAGGTCACCTTCAAACTTTTGAAACCCAGTTTGTTTTAATATGAAAATTGAAAAAAAATGTTTATTATTGTTTATCTTTTATTGGGTCGAACTACGCAAGGTCTGATTCATGCTGGGTCATGATACGTAGGCAATCTCCATAAGATTCGACCACCACTAGAAAAGGAATGATAATAAAAAAAATAAAATAAATAAAGGAAAGCGCGGGTGCATTGCATCTCTGATAGAACGGTTTAACTGCTTAGGTGCATTGCATCTCTGATATATGATTATCTGTCAAATGCCCTAACACTAACGTGATGGCTTCCCTTTGCTATGTTCATATATAGAGAAGTGGTTGGTTGTGGTAACTCCTCCCTGCAAAGTAAAAGGGGACAATGACACAGAACCTCAGAACCGAGTGGGTCGGTACCGATGACAGACAACAACTGGTCGAACGGAACAACAGGTTGGTAGAAGAAGTGAAAATGCCGAGACAGCATGTGGCAGACATGTATCGGCCGTGGATGGCTCGGATAGCACCACCCCTGCCACCACCTAACTTCCTGGAATCTGTCCTTACCCAAACACCGAGCACAAGGCCAAACGCTCCCCCACACTCTCCATATATAACCGCCTATCACAGCTTTCCCAGCCAACCGAGTAGCTCCATCACTCTCCCTCCTGCTATGTTTTCTTAATACTTCTCGCCTCCCCAACACCACTTTTCTCCCCATGACCCTAAAAACCATACTTCACTTTCCGGATGCCCGGCTCCGCAAAATGCCTATCCACCCTCACAAGCCTACCGGAAGCCCCCTGGATCAGGTTTCCGGCCCAATCAGGCATTTAGGAACAAGAGATTGCTGAAGCGAGGAAAGACTCTCACCCCTATCGGAGTATCTTATGCAAGTCTGTTCGAAAGGCTAAGGCATGCTGGCCTGATTGAGCTGCTCCCCGCATATACTCCAGATCCACATGCAAGAAAATTTGATCCTGCAGCACGATGCACATACCACTCCAATGTCAGAGGGCACAACATTGAGAGCTGTCGTAATTTGAAAAGAGAAATAGAAAGGATGATCCAGGAAAATCTGATTATGATCGAGGACAGTGACATGGAGCACTCGAATCCTATTGGGAACTTGTTGACTGAGGTTGATGATATTGAAGTTGGTAATGGTCTTGGCAATATTGATGTAAAGCTCAGTGGCCAAAATGCCAGGTTCGAGAATTGGGAGGACGTTCCATTCCTTGATTAGCAGGAGAGAAGCTTTTGGTGGCTTGTTTTGTTGTCATTTATGTTCTCCAGATTATTCTTAGGGTTGTGATACAGATGTTGTCTTATGTCAAACTTTCTTATCTTTCCATTTTGTCATAGCGGTTTGTTTAAGTTTTGTCCATGTCGTTTCGGGATTTTATTCTGGTTTATTTTGTTTGTTTTGTTATTCAAACCATTTCACCAGTAATGCAAAATCCGGCCTTTTATTATTTCCAATCATCTTCTTTATTTAATTCTTTTTATCCCTTTTGTTTTGCCCTTGTTCAGCACCGATTCTAGTGACATGACATGCGCACACAGTTTGGGCCTAATCTTAAAAGTTAATCATAAAACCCTGGAAAGGTGATCAGAACATTTAAAGGAAATAAGGACGGTTTGAGATTATTCGGAGCTCGAGTCATGTGGAACTAGGGCAAGTAAAACACAAAGAAAACCGTTAAAAGCAAGATTCGCAAAATTGACATGAGGGTCGTTCATGATAACGAGAGTGAGAATGTCGCCCAACGGTGCTTTAGAAATGACAGATGAAAAAGCAAATGTGTGAATATAATTGTCAAGTCCAGCACCATCAGAAGAGGCTACAAATCTTTGTTTAATTGTGTTTGTTTGCACTTGACATGTTTTGAAGATTGGAATGACGAAGACATTTTATTCTGCTATCTAAACACTTTATCCTTTGTTACCCCCTTTTGAGCCTTATTTGTTTTCTTTCATATCCCTCCTTCGGAATCAGTAGAAGAGAGTAGAAACACAAACATAAAAAGATAAGAAAAGAAAAGAAAAGAAAAGAAAGAGAAAAGGAAAAAAGAGAAAAGAAAAGTAAAATGATAACAAAAAATAAAAAAGAAGTCAGAAGAAAATGGAGGAATTGGGAACTACGTTCGACCTGATTCCTCAAAGAGGATACGTAGGCGCCTCACGGCTCGGTCATGGTGTAATAAAAATTAAAATAATAATAAATAAATAATCCCCAAGCAAGAAATTGGGGCAAGGGTTGCGCTTGTTGTAAACAAATATGGTTCTGAAGGTTGTAATTTTGAACCTCAAATTGATTTGTTTTTTAGCCTTTAATACCCTTTCTTTCTAGCCTATCCAAAAACTCACATTACGGTCCAAAGAAAGACCTTCTGATCAGTCGGCAAAAGACGCCAAGTCAGACAAATGAGAGTCTTACCGGTGAACATAACACTCTGTTCCAAAGCAGAAAAGACTCTAATCCCCAGCAGAAAGAGTCATATCGTCAACACTCCAAATCCCCAGCTGGAAAGTGATACAAATAAGAGAGTCTTATTGGTGAAAATCTTCACGGACACCATAAGGCGATGAAAGCTGAGAGAAAACCAAAATGAGAGAGGCTTGATAGTGAAAACCCTTCGGGCACTACAAGTCGAATAAGATTGAGAATCAGATGGGGAATCACCAAGCGAAGATCTTGAAAGACGATTGACGACAGAGGATAGGTCACATGCGCATGTCATGACCATTAGAGTCGGTATCTGCGTTTGATAGGTTTTTATTTATAGTTTATTTTGTTAAAGAGTCATCTTTTTCCTTTGCCTTTTATTCGGTTCCCTTTTTGTTTGTCTTTCTCTTTTCATAGAAAAATTCCCCAGTAGAGTCTGTTTGGTCAGAACAAGTGAGAAATGACTTCAAAATCTGCCATCAGCTTTTCAATTATGCAAGATGAGATCTGACTAGTACATCCAAGTGATATAGTCAGCAAGGAACCAACGCGAGGCCAGTGTCAAGAAAGATATCCCCAGCAAAAGGAGATTGACAAAAGGATTGACGAGTGTCAAGAGGGATATCCTTGCCGAAATCAAAGGTTATTAAACCTCAAGGCCAAGTCCCGTGGACAAATCAAGAAGAGCAATGAGCATGATTTGGGAGATTCATGCGAGACTAAAAGGTCGGGGAAATGCCAGTTTCCGAGCTATGCCACAAAAGAAGAGGGATATCCCCAGCAGAAAGGGATCATCCCCAGCAAATAATATCATCCCCAGCAAGTTTTTGGAATGCAGAGCAGGGAAGGAGAAAGGGAAAGCCATCCCCAATAGGAGTATCCCAACCAACCACCACAGTCGAATCTTAAAAAGAAATGGCATTGATGGCGGAAAGGCATGCCATAAGGAAGATTGTCAAACTGGGGCAGAAAATTTTCCTTTTATTTAGAAAATTTTCTGGAAGTCAAATACCCATTCGGGGAAGAATAAAGATAGCACCAGTCTCAAGGGAAGTGGTCTTTGAACCAGTTTTACCCCCAGCGTAACAAGTTTTAATAAAGGAAGTTGTTCCCCAGCGGACAGAACAAAAGGATGAAACTTGTGCTCGGAAAAAGCAAAAGGCCAGTATCATTCCCAACAGCCTTCAGAAGAGTGAAGCACTAGTTTTGAAAGAATCAAAATCTCCCAGCAGTGTTATCCTCAACAGCGTTATCCCCGGCTGATAACATTTTATCCCCAGCAATGTTGAGAGAGAAAAGTTTTGAAGGAAGTAGATTTGGAGAAAAGGGGAAGAAAGGAGACTCCCCAATAATATTATTCCCCAACAGGTAAGTAAATAATTCCCCAGCAGTGTTATCCCCAGTAGTCTCGGGGAAAGACACACGAGCTTTTGAAGGAGATAACCATCCCCCAGCAAGGCCACAAATCGGCCACCATAAAATAAAAAAATAAAAAAAACTGATAAAATTTTCTTTGCTTGAGAGTTGAAACAGGAACAAAGCAGCGCAAGGGAAAAATAAAAGAAAAGAAGGAATTACAAAGGTAAGTTTCTCAAACCTTTGATCTTTACATTTTCCTCCTAGGATAAAAGTCCTAGTCTGATGAAATTTTCTCCTGAGATATCAAATCTTAGTCCAATGAAATCTTTCTCCAAAGCTCGAAAGGAGCTTGATTTATTTTTAAAATATTAGAGTTGAAGTCAGGAGCCCGCCTGGAGAATGGAGGTGTTAAAATTTAAGAAATTGTTGAAGTCAGGAGCCCGCCTGTAGAACGGAGGTTGTTAATTTTAAGTTAAAGAAGTCAGGAACCCACCTGTAGAATGACAATTTAAATTTCAAGTTTTGAAGTTGGAATACATTTCAGTCTTTACATTTAAGTTGAAGAAATTGGGTTCATCCGCCCTCAAATAGGATATTTTGGGTTCATCCGCCCTCAAAATAGGATATGTTGGGTTCATCCGCCCTCAAATAGGATATTTTGGCTTCATCCGCCCTCAAATGACATTTTATTCAAAGTTGTTGTTGAGGTCAGGAGCCCGCCTAAAGAGAGGAAAGGCGTTTTATTTTTAAAGTTGTTGAAATCTCGCCAGCCTAAAGAAAGGAATGGCATTTTATTTTCAAAGTTGTTGAAGTCAGGAGCCCGCCTAAAGAGAGGAAAGGCGTTTTATTTTTAAAAAAGTTGTTGAAATCTCGCCAGCCTAAAGAAAGGAATGGCATTTTATTTTCAAAGTTGTTGTTGAAGTTAGGCGCCCACCTGTATAACAAGGAAATACATTTCTGTTTTCATTTCATGTCCTAGGCGCCCACCAGTATAATGCGGGAATACATTTCTGTTTTTCATTTCATGTCCTAGGTCGCCCACCAGTATAATGCGGGTATACATTTCTGTTTTCATTTCATGTCCTAGGCGCCCACCAGTATAATGCGGGAATACATTTCTGTTTTCATTTCATGTTCTAGGCACCCACCAGTATAATGCGGGAATACATTTCTGTCTTTTTATTTCATGTTCTAGGTCGCCCACCAGTATAATGTGGGAATATTTTTTTGTATTTTCATTTCATGGTCTAGGTCGACCACCAGTATAATGCAGGAATACATTTCTGTCTTTTAATTTCATGTTCTAGGTCGCCCACCAGTATAATGCGGGCATACATTTCTCTTTTCATTTTCATGTTCTAGGTCGCCCACCAGTATAATGCGGGAATACATTTCTGTATTTTCATTTCATGTTCTAGGTCGCCCACCAGTATAATGCGGGAATACATTTCTGTCTTTTAATTTCATGTTCTAGGTCGCCCACAAGTATAATGCGGGCATACATTTCTCTTTTCATTTTCATGTTCTAGGTCGCCCACCAGTATAATGCGGGAATATATTTCTGTCTTTTCATTTCGTGGTCTAGGTCGCCCACCAGTATAATGCGGGAATACATTTCTGTCTTTTAATTTCATGTTCTAGGTCGCCCACCAGTATATTGCGGGCATACATTTCTCTTTTCATTTTCATGTTCTAGGTCACCCACCAGTATAATGCGGGAATACATTTCTCTATTTTCATTTCATGTTCTAGGTCGCCCACCAGTATAATGCGGGAATACATTTCTGTCTTTTAATTTCATGTTCTAGGTCGCCCACCAGTATAATGCGGGAATACATTTCTGTCTTTTCATTTCATGTTCTAGGTCGCCCACCAGTATAATGCGGGAATACATTTCTGTGTTTTCATTTCATGTTCTAGGTCGCCCACCAGTATAATGCGGGAATACATTTCTGTCTTTTCATTTCATGTTCTAGGCCGCCCACCAGTATAATGCGGGCATACATTTTATATTTTTGCATTCAGGCGCCCACCTGTATAACGAGAGGAATACTTTTTAGTCTTATACTTCAGATTTTGAAATCAGTAACCCACCAGAAGGCAGAAGGTTCCAACAGGAATCCCCAGCAGGAAACAATAAAAATCCCCAGCACCGGAAAGCAGAAGGTTGCAACAAGAGGTCCCAGCACAAATTCAAGCGCATGAGTCAAAAGGAAGAAAAGACACGTCTTGAAAGAAACGGTATGTGAACATTAAATTATGCCCAGCATAACAAATCTGATGAAGAAAGCCGTATCCCAGAGGAACCACCGAAAAGCTTAATGAAGGAAGCTATATCCCCAACGGACCGAGCAAAATGATGAAAACTGGTATTCAGAAAAGCAAAAGGCCAATGTCATCCCCAAAATCACTGAAGAAAAGCACCGGAAGAAACGCAAGCCGACAAGAAAGCAAGGCAACAAGAACAAGTTGAAGATAGATGAGATCTTATGATCCGTAGTCTAGCCTAGCTTCTTGTTTTCCTTTTAAGCACGGTGTAACAAGGAGATCGGTAAGTAGTGATAACAACATGCAACAACAGTAACATTGCAGTCCCATGGTAGTCCCAGCTACCAAAACTTCCCGAACTACATTGACCTGATTCCTGTTTAGCCCAGGATATGTAGGAAACCTCTGAAGCAAAGGTTTTGTCAAATCTTTTCAAAAAAAAAAATGCTTCACACGGAGTACTCGAACGGGCAAAAATCGCTCGTATCTGCTCACTTTTTCTTTGCACGAAAACCCTTCGTGTTTTCGGACAAAGAGGGGCAGCTGTGAGCACATGATTTTCGCCCTATATGAGAATCACCCAAAATTTTAAAATAAAATAATTTTCCTTTGTGTGCAATGTTTTTATTTTTGTGGTATTTTTATATAATTATTTGTATTTTTGTCTATGCATGTTTATTCGTTTAAATTAATAAAAATATAAAATATGTCGCATTTTCATTTAGTATTTATTTAAGTTTGTTTTACAAAAATGAGAAAATCATAAAAAATAATGTACGTTGCATTTTTAGCATTTAACGTCTAAATTGTGCGATTTTATCGTTAATTGCTATTTAAATGTGCGATAATAGTTATTTGGAATTAATTAGTATTTTTTATAAGTTAATTTAGTTTATAAGTTAATTTAGAATTTTAGTTTTATTAATTAGGAAGTAAAAGAAAAGAGAGCAAGAATATAAAAGAAAATCAGAATTAGGCCTTTTCTTCAATTGTGAACCACAAGCCCAAATATACCCAACCTTCCTCTACGACCCGGTCCATTCCAAACCGGGTCAACCCGGTCCATAACCCAACACCCCTATTTCCCTATCTTTCAAAAAAAAAAAACCCTAAAATTGTATTTTCTCTTTCACTGTTGAAAATACCATCCGCCACCCCCCCTTACCTTCACCTTATTCTTCTCCCTCACGACCACACACACACACACACAACCATGGTTGCTTCTTCTTCTTCGCATAGCTACACAGCCATGTCAAGCTCCACAACCATCCACACTCGTTGACCACCAACAACCCCACCTCGTCGTCGAAACCATGAACGACCAACAACCCCGCTTCGACGAGCTCCATCCATGGACGACGTGAAGCAGCCCCAAACAGCCCCGTCGCAACACAGCACCACCCCGCTGCTTCATCTTCTTCGTCGACCACCATAAACGACCAGCCATGTCCGCCTATCGCAGCAGCACCCCACTGCTTCATCTTCTTCGTCGCACCATGAACACCCAGCTCCAAACGACCATCGTCGTCATGCCCAAACCACAACAACTGCTGCCCGCGGCGTCCACCTGGTGCTGCTCCGACGTACCACTGCTTCCATGTCGGACGACCACTTGAACTTCCGGTTCATGCTGCTGCTAACTGCTTCGTTGCTGCTGCTGCTTCGCCCTTCATCGTCGTCAGTTTTCTTCGAGCTCGAGCTTGAGCTCTCATGGCTGCTGCCTCGTCGTTCTTCAGTTTCAATCCGACGAGGTCGTCGTTTGTTGTTTTGAGTTCGTCGAGTTTAAAAGGAAGGTGGGTTTCGTTGAAGTCGAGATCCATTAGGTCATTGGCAGACTTGGCTCGAGTTCATCGTCGTTCCGATCCGGTTAGTTGGTTTAAATTTCGTTTCTGTCCGTATTTTGTTTTTATATTCTCGGATCTAAAATCGGTAAATGTTTGATTCTTGTTTTGTTCGTGTTCATCGTTTAATTAATTAGTTTTTCAGTTTGTTCATGTGTTTTTATTAAAAGAAATTGTTAGTTTAATTTTAATGTTATTTGATTCAAATTGAAATTTAATTAATTATTTTTTCAGTGTGTTTCATGTGTTTTTTTTTAAAAAAAAATTAGTTTAATTTTAATGTTGTTAGATTCAAATTGAAATTTAATTAATTATTCCTTCAGTTTGTTTCATGTGTTTTTATGTATTTTTTTAGAAATTTAATGTTGTTAGATTCAAGTTAAAATTCAATTAATTATTTCTTCTTCGGTTTGTTTTTATTTCGTTTAAAAGAATTTAGGTGTAATATAGAAATATGTTAGTTTAATCGCTTGGATCATCCATTTTTGTTGATTAGCTTAGATTTAATTCGTGTTCATCTTTTGTTTGAAGTTCGTTCTTAATCCGGTGATTTAATGTGAGTTTATGTTTTAATTCTTGATTTAATTTGAATATTTATCTTGGTTGTAATGTTGTTGGATTTAGTTTAAAGTTCAAATGATTATTGAATTTAGAAATTCAAATCTACTTGTTTGTTATGTTCAATTTGTTAATGTTATTGAATCTGAAAATATATGTGTTGTTAAAAGATATTGTTCAGTCAAAATAATTCAAGTTTCTTTGTTGTTCATCATTTAGTTTGAGTTTGTTCATAAAATCTGATTAGGAATTGGTTATAGCTGCTATATTTTGGTTAGAATTGATTAGTTGAACTTGTTATAGCTGAGGGGGTAGATTGGTAAATTACAATATTTTCAGGGTCAAAAGGGTAATTTCAGTAAGGTCAGAGGGGTATTTTTGGAATTAAAATTCTGAATAAATATTTATTTTGAGTGTTCTGTCCATTAAGATTAAGATAATATTAAAATAATCAATAATGGGGGGACAAGATATAATGGTGGGGAATAATGCAATTGTTTAATATAAGCATGGGGGACAAGATATAATGGGGTATTTGTTTAATGTAGTGGGGGACAAGACATTAGGTAGTGGGATAAAGGGGGATGAGTGGGAAGATAATGAGTTTTTATGTTTAAAAAATGTTGAAAGATGAGGATAAATAGAGGGACTTGATCAGATTTTAAAGGGGGAGAAGAGAAGAGGACAGAGAGAAAAAAAGGGCTGAAGATTGAAGAGAGAGAAAGAAAATTTTTCCGAAAAATATTAAAACTTTCAAAAAAAGAAAGAAAAAGAAAAAAAAAATACAAATAAAAATAGGAGCTGGAAATTAAAAGAGAGAGTAGTATACACCTGATAAATATTCTGATATACGGGTTTAGAAATTAAGGGTTAAACATTAATTAGTCTTTCAAATCTGAAAAGATTCCCTTGGCTTCTGTCCGTTGTTTGTTGTCGGTGTTTCTGGATTTTATTTTGATTTTCAAATCTATCACTAGGATTTCTGTTGACTGGATTGTTGGTTATTATTGATGTTGCTGTGTTACGTACTACGTGGCTGACTTTCTTCTTCTTATATTGACAATACCAGGTAAACAACTGTAATTTTGGTATTTTGTAAGCTGAAATGAAGAATGGAATTTTAAATTTTTAATTTAGCTTTTTCTTTTTTATTAATTGTATTTAGGTTATTTCATGTATTATTATTCTGTAAATCGTCGTCGTTTTGCATAATTAGGCATATTGCAGCGATGTATTAAATAATGCTTTGCTTTAACCTGATTATTAGGTAGTATATATTTAAGCATGTTCATTACTGATTAAACTGTCTAATAATTAGAATAAGAAGAAAATAGCGAAAAAATGACTTTATTAAATCAGTTTTGGCAAAATTGACTAAGTTCACTATTTATAAGGGTTTTAGTATCGCCAACATTAAGTTAATCGAAATCATGTAGCTAAATTTAGTTAAAACATGAATTTAAATTAATTTTGCGAATCAAGTATTAGGACATGATTTGAATTAAAACAAGGTTAGTTAAGGTTAAATTAATTAAATTTTAGAAATACGCATTAGTAATCAAGATTGTTTCTAATTTTCAGTAGATGTAAATAATTAATTTCAATAGCTCAAGTCATCTAACAATATGATTTTAATCCGGTTATGGGATAATTAGTTTCTTTTAAAAAATTATTTGACAATTCCATATTGTATTTATAATTACAATTTTAGTAATATTTCTTTCCACTAATATTTGTTTTAAACTAGTATTTAATATGTTATTTTTAAGTATGTAAAGATTGATTTTATATTTATAGACAAAAAAAATAAAAAATAAAATAAAAAAAATGTAGTCATTCTAGGATATTCATAAAATAAGAGAGGATTTCGCTAAAAAAGAATAATATAAACAATACAAAAAAAATTTGCCGGGTCCTCCAATCTTATTTATTTTTATTTTTTTTAAAAAAAATACTTAGATTCTGGGATGGATCGTTTAGTAAATTTTACGGTCCTACCAAAAAGTATAACAACGCGTAGTCTTTAGGCGCGTATTTAATAAGGGTATTTTCTTAAACATGGGTGTGCATTTATGTAACCCAAATCCCAATCTTGGCGGAGTCAAAATGCGTCAACAAATCACGTGTACACTGGTTGTGACGTGATTCGAGATGCGTTTTCACGATGTTGCAATTCTTGTATAAAATAATAATAATAATAACAATAATGATAAAAGCGGGTCAAAGTTAAATTTGCATATAAGTTCTTAATTGTTTTAAAAATAATCAGATAAATAAGCCAAATATAATAGTTGAGCGGCCGTGCTAGAACCACGGAATCCGGGAATGCCTAACACCTTCTCTCGGGTTAACAGAATTCCTTATCCGGATTTCTGATTCGCGGACTGTTAAACAGAGTCATTCTTTCCTCGATTCGGGATTCAACCGGTGACTTGGGACACCATAAATCTCCCCAGTGGCGACTCTGAAATAAATAAACAAATCCCGTTTCGATTGTCCTTTAATTGGAAAAACTCCTTCACCCCTCGCGGGGCAGAAAAAGGAGGTGTGACACTTCTTCTTCATATAGTGATGATGAATCCACAGAACCCATAACTTGTCCTTCTTTTGTGCAATTGCCTATAGTAGTTTGCCTATTGCTGCCTTGTTCCATACTGAGAAGTTTATGACATTCAAGCCTCCTCCTATTGCTTTTGGTTTACAGACAGTTTTCATGCTATTGGTGCCTTCTTCCCTTCAATGCTTCCTTTCCATATAAAATTCCTACATATAGCAGTAACCATTTCATGTACTTTTTTTTGGAATCAGAAACACTTGTGCCCAATAGGTTTGCATTTCAAACAACACACTTTTGATCAACTGAACTCTTCCTGCATATGACAAAAACCTAGTTGTCGAGCATCTAATTCTTCCTGCTATTTTGTCCACCAATGGCATGCATTGGTTAATGTTGAGCTTCTTTGAGGACAGTGAGACCCCTAGGTATTTGAATATTATTTCTCCAATGGTCAGCTTTAACTTCTGCAAAATTTCTTCTCTGTATTGTGTAGATATTCCTGCCACATAGAGTGAGCTCTTCTCCATATTTGCTTGTAAACCAGAGACAGTCGAGAATTTCTCAAATTATTTCATCATCAATTAAATAGATACCATGTCTGCTCTACATTACATTAGTAAATCATCAGCAAAACATATATGAATCATTCCCAGTTTTGCACACTTGGGATGATAATTGAAATCTGGATTTGAATCCAGTTGCTTTAAATTATATAAAAATTAATTTAAAGTATAAGTATTCTCACACTACCTCTATTTTCTTTTTAATATACATTCTCTTTCCTACTATAAATGTTAATTAGTTTTATATTAATATTTTACCTATAACAAAAATAATGTCATATTTTGTTTTAAATTGTAACTTTTAATTAGTCTAAAATATTAATACATAAGTTATTTGATTATCATGTTCCAAATGTATTGAGTTCTCTTATAATTTAATTTTGTATTAGATGCAGTTAAATTTTCTTTCTTTTTTAGCTATAAGATAAAATTTAATTTTAATTTTAATTTTCATTATTAAGATTACCAATATTAGAAATTTATTTTGTATTTTTAAAAATTTATTTAATCATAGAAAAAAATTCTTAATTTTATGAACACATTTTTTCTAAATATTTTAATAATATATTTACTATCATTTTAATTCTTTATGTAATATTTTTTTTTAAAAAAAATTCATCTCAAACTCAAATAATTCTTATCATTTTATTTTCTAAACTGGACCACATTTTCAAAAAAATATGCTATGCATTCAAACTCAAACTAACTGCACTCGATTCAGATATTAATCATAAGTCTAAAATATTAATACATAAGTTATTTGATTATCACGTTCCAAATGTATTGAGTTCTCTTATAATTAATTTTGTATTAGATGCAGTTAAATTTTTTGTTCTTTTTTAGCTATAAGATAAAATTTAATTTTAATTTTCATTATTAAGATTACAAATATTTGAAATTTATTTTTTATTTTTAAAAATTTATTTAATCATTGAAAAAAATTCTTAATTTTTAATCACATTATTTCTAAATATTATAATAATATTTTTACTGTTATCTTAATTCTTTACGTAATATTTTCAAAAAAATACCTCATCTCAAACTCAAATAATTCTTATAATTTTATATTCTAAACTTGACCGCATTTTCAAATATTTATGCTATGCATTCAAACTCAAACTAACTGAACTTGATTCAGATATTAATCACAGAAAAATATTTTCTTAATTATTTGAACATATTATATCTAAATGTTGTAGTAATATTTTCACTATCATTTTACTTCTTTACATATATTTTTTTCTTTTTTAGTTTTAAGATACAAATTTAATTTTTGTAAAATTACCTATATTAGAAATTTATTTTATAATTTAAAATTTTATTTTTATTATTATTATTTTATTTTTCATAAATAAGCCTTCAATTTCGTGGTATTATTCATAATTTGAGCATTCGCATCGTAGTTTTAAGAACTTTCTAATCTTAAATTCAAATAATCTTTTCTTTTCATTTCTAATAGCAAATTTCTAATAAGTTAACATAATTTTTCTATTTTTTTAATCTAATATATAGTCTTATTACGTTTTATGTGGCTTTTCATTAACTCGTAACTTTATTTAATATCATTCTCAACTACTTTTCTTTAATAATATAAGATAAATATATAATTTTTTAATTATAAAATAAATATTTATTTTGTTTCAAAAATATTGCTTGAAAATTTTAAATTATTTAAAATTTAATAATATTTTTAAGTACTATATATTTACTTTATTTTATTTTCTAAACTTATGATTTATAAATGTCCTTACATTATCTCTAATTTATTTTTATTGATCAATATTTTTAGTTTTTTTTTTATTTTACTATTAGACTTGAGTTATGTGGACTTATATTATGACTTTTCTTATCATAATATAAAAAACTTTCTCATGTCAAATTTAAATAAGTTTTACACTTTTTTCTATGATAAAAAATATTTTTTTTTCTATTTATTCTTTATTATCGATTTTATATTATTCAATACCTAATATTATTACATTGTCATGTGAATTTTTATTAGCCTGTTTGAATTTAATATCTATTTTTACCACACTCATTCTAATATAATATAGATAAAAATTAAAATACTTTCTCATCTCAAATTCAAATAATTTTTATCATTCTATTTTCTTAATTGGACCATATTTTCAAAAAATTATGGTATGCTTTCAAACTTAAATTAACTAAACTCAATTCAAATATTAATCATAGAAAAATATTTTCTTAATTGTTTGAACACATTATATCAAAATGTTGTAGTAATATTTACGTATAAAATATTCGTTTGCACGATTTATCAATATTAAT
This sequence comes from Nicotiana sylvestris, assembly GCF_000393655.2. NCBI lineage: Eukaryota > Viridiplantae > Streptophyta > Magnoliopsida > Solanales > Solanaceae > Nicotiana > Nicotiana sylvestris. The sequence goes on from NC_091067.1 coordinate 151,354,423, forward strand.
ATGAATTTATTTTTCTTGTTATTAAAATATTTTTTGCTGATTATTTAATTTTTCTCTTACCTTATAATTAATTTGTATACTTTATGTAAGATCTTATTTTGCTGCTTGAATTTAGTTAGTTTTTAAACTCAATAAATCTTTAATATCTTAAGCAATTTTTAGTTTTATTTTATATTTTAACTTACTCCAAAGTATAAATAGTCATAGATTATCTCAATTTACGTCTTTATATATATTTTCTATTATAGTTTTTAATATATATATATATATATATATATAATATTTATATATATGTATATTTCTATTATAGTTTTTAATTAATTTTTCACCTCCATATTTCTAGCTAACATAGAAGAAAATCTATGAGTTGATCAATATATAGATATAAATATAGATATAGATATAGATATTGATACAAATATACATATAAATTTAAATATAGATATATAGATTAGATTTGTCTAGATCTACTTAGATTATGTATAAGATTCATTAAACTACATCCATTAATTATGTTTATATATATAATTTTTAATTATTAATGTTGTTCTAAAATTGCCAAGTGGCTTTATTTTAGCTTGTCACTTGGCTTAACCACAATGCATACTACTCTTCTTTTAATATAATATAGATATATTTTTTTTTCTATTATAGTTTTTAATTAATTTTTCACCTCCATATTTCTAGCTAACATAGAAGAAAATCTATGAGTTGATCAATATATAGATATAAATATAGATATAGATATAGATATTGATACAAATATACATATAAATTTAAATATAGATATATAGATTAGATTTGTCTAGATCTACTTAGATTATGTATAAGATTCATTAAACTACCTCAATTAATTATGTTTCTATATATAATTTTTAATTATTAATGTTGTCCTAAAATTGTCAAGTGGCTTCATTTTAGCTTGTCACTTGGCTTAACCACAATGCATACTACTCTCCTTTTAATATAATATAGATTTTGACTTCTCTTTCGTAGGGACATTATATAATAAGTTTCCTGTTATAATATCCTATATTTGTTTTCCTTTTCTTAACCTTAGGACAAGCACTCTTCATGTGGGATGTTCTTTTTTAAGGAAAGTTTTCCACTTAGGGTGTGTTTGGTATAACGGAAAATATTTTCCGTGGAAAATATTTTCTAGGAAAACAAGTAGTAATCTTATGTATTTTTCGGTGTTTTGTACGCAAATTAAGGAAAAAGACTTCTCAAGAGTATTCATAAATAATTTAGATAAAATTAAAACTGAAAAATATATTTAAATTTTTTTTTCGGGGGGAGGGACAGAAAAACGAAAAAAATAGAAATTTGAAATTACAAAAAAAGGTAAAAAATATTTTTTTTCGGAAGAGGGTGGGGGTGGAGGGGTAGTAGGGTGGGTGGTAATGGAAAAACTGAAATTTGAAAGAAAAAAAGCCTTTTTTTTGGAGAGAGGGGATGGGGGGGGGATATGGAGGTGTAGTAGGGTGGGTGGTAACGGAAAAACTGAAATTTGAAAAAAAAAAACCTTTTTTTGGAGAGGGGGTGGGGTGGGTTGGTGAGGATGGAGAAGGTTGAGAAGGAGCTTTGAAAAATGTTTTCCCTTCTCTTGATAAGGAAAATGAACTTATATTTCTTTTGTTTAGGCATCAGACATTGACAAATTATGTTGTTGTTTATCTTAAGTTAATTGTCTGCTTGTAAAGTTTGGTGTTTATTTGTTACGAGCTTTTAAAGTATGGTATTTGTTTGGAACGAATTTTCATTTGAAAATTATTATTATTTACCTACCCATTATGCCATTTACGTTCCACTTATTCTCTTTCTTTCCTCTGTATATATGCATGTGCGTATACCTATATTCTAAAAATACCAACAAAAGATTAAATATATTTATGTTTCCTTAAACATGATAGAAATGAAAGAAAATGCACCTAACATGCTACTTGGAGTTTGAACCTTCAAATTAGATTATACAACGGTACAAAGATGATTTGTAGAGCAATGGCAAAATCAAAAAATTCGCTAAGAGTGTTCAAGATTTTTTTTTATTATATATAATACTCTCTTTATATATATATTAATTTTTATCGATATACTTAATATAATTTTTTATATATACATTATAATATTTTCGGTAAAGAGTGTTTAACTTACCACCCTTCACTATACATGGTTACACCAATCACCATTGCTTTAGAGGATTGGACAACAATGTTATACATGCATATTATAAAATGAATTAATATGTTGGGAAAATATATTTATCTCAAGAATTCAACTTTCTTCCCTTAACAATGAAGGATATCTTTTTAGATTCGTCCAAAAAATATTTTGCAATGATAATAAATGAAGCATATGACCAAACAATCCACAATGTTGGACTTCACAACCACAACATATTTTCTCACACAGCCTCAACGAATAACGTACCATACAACTATATCACCACATTGATCATTCACAAAAAACTTGTATATATTTTTTAATATATAATTATTTGTTCAACTTTTTTAATATAATTAATATTATTTCATGAATAGTGTGCTACTTGACACACACACACACACACACACACACACACATATATATATATATATATATATATATATATATATATATATATACATACACGCATTAGCTTCTCGGCACATGCGTTACACGTATATATATATTCAAATTATACATGTGTCGCCGATCTGAGCTCGTTGCATTTACTCTAGATTTGTGTGTATATCTACCGGAAAATTTTATTTTGTGTCTCATATAACCGACACTAGTTATATGAGACAACATGTCTCACAGTTTTGTGGACCCAGATTTCTGTGGACCCAGAAGTGTAAGATTGGGGTCCACAAATTTGTAAGACAAAAAGGAGCTTCATACAACTAGTGTCAGTTGTGTGAAACACAAAATAAAACTTCTCATGTCTACCTAACATATATTGTATTATTAGACAATGACATGCATCTAATCAATTTAGAAATTCTTTTTCTCTTTATATTTGGTATTTGGTACCTAATTTAGAGTTTCGACTAATTCGAATTAATATTGCATAAGGTCCATTCAAGGAGGAAGTGCTCCTATCAAGATTTTTTTTAATTTTCAGTGCCCAAACTCGAAACCTCGTATTTATAATGGAGAGATTACACAATCTTTATAGTATCCATTTGAAAATTCAGTAATACAAGTGATTGATTGCTTTAACCTTTAAATTTAGATGTCTCCCTATACTATTAATATTAGCATTGGTGAAGGTAAAGTATTTCCACTTGCTTTAATTTACAATAACTTTGGCAGAAAATTTAGTTTGCACCATTCATAGTGATTGCTTTGACGGCTGAACTTGTCAATGATACAAGAATTCTGTTAAGTCGTGCTGACATGTTGCTTTCATATACGTAATATAGTGTTCTTTTAAAAAGAAATGCAGCCTCTTCCAAAAATGGAGGTATGACAATACATTTTTGTGGTCCGACTCTTTTTCGGATCATGTACATAACGGGAGTTTAATGTATCTGACTGTCCTTTTAGTGTTCTATTAAAAGAGAACCCTTACTAATTAATTTCAAGAACAAAAAATTTGCTTTAGTTATTTTTGCAATTTATTGCGTTAAGCAAAAATTAAGTTTCCATCTCTGTAATCCATTTTATATCCAGAAAATGATGAGTTGGGTCTGAGGTATTGTAAGTCGCAACAAGAAACTAGAGCAAGTCTTTCCTAATTGGCATATTTTCCCCAAAATATTAATGCTTATAATATAGTAGTAATTAACTGATGATTTATAAATTATTTGATTGTATAAATATCTTTTATTTATCTATCATAAAACTTTCTCCTCTTAAAATAAAATGGGGAGAGGACTAATTTTACATTGAGAAAACAAAAGATTCCATGCACAAGGATTCTAGGAATTAATATCGTGTCTAGCACAAAGACATGATTAATTCTCTTTCTGTAGTGAAGTGGTTTCAGTAACGGCATTCTGTGGCGACTTCTAAACATCGCCACTAAGTAAATGAACATGTCGCAGTCGACTTGCGACTAGCCTCAATTAAATTTTCTATGTCGCCGTTTCGACTGGCGACCTATAGCCTCCATAAATTAGCCACGAAGGCTAATTTCTCCTTACATTAGCTTTAGTGGCGAATTTTGTGAAGACAAGTTCCTTTTGAAAAAGCGACAATTTACTTACTTTTCACATTGCCACAAAATGTCGTAACTGAAAATTTTATTTTTCCTACTGAATATTCTCATTTGTTATTTTCTTCCAAATTTCCATCATGATTGTCATAATTATTAGTAGGTATTTTATTTTGTTATTTATTATTATTATTATTATTAATAATAATATTTTAAGGTTACCAACGAAATTAAACTAAAGTGAAAAAGTTAACTATATGTTTGAGTACTAGTTTGGAACACTTATGTTTTTGTGCAATTTTCGTCACCAAGGGACAATTTCCTGTAATAACAAGAATTACAACAATATTAGAAAATAAACTTGCTTGGCTTAGAGGCACGTAGAGAAAACGTTTCTTGAAGATAGTTGGAGTCTCTTTCACAAGCAAACGGAAGAATAAATAACAACTCTATCTCCGGGATTCAATTAAGCCACACAACAAGTAGCATTCAAGAATGTTGCTCTTCTATTCTTGAATCTATGATGTTATCATTTGATCAATGTCTCTTATAATATTTTAAGGGAAAAGTAATTTTTTGAATTGCTTATATTTTCCAAAGAAAATCAGCCTATTTATAGGCTAAAGACTCTTGAAAGATAAGTTTATTATTTAATAAGTTCATGAATATATTCATGAATTTGGAAGATCAAATGTATTTGCTAAAACCAAAACATATGTAGTAAATCAAGAATGAATTCGCATTCATTCACTTTGAAAAATAAGAGTCTTTTATAAATACATTAATTTATCAAATACATTATTTCAAATTTATTGAAATACTTATTCCAACAATCCCCCACTTGTTTCAAGAAATTTTGAGACATTAATCTTGTAACATGCATCAATAATGGTGTCTTTTGGACTTGAACCATTAGCTAGCGAAGGCATTCTAAATCATTAACTACTTGGTGAATGACTCTTGAACTAAGTAGTTCATTGAATGAAGTAGAAAATACCTTACGCACATTACTATTTTTTCGGTGAAAATCGATATCCTTTGACACCTTAAGACCATGTGTCCTGAATCCTTTTATCTAAATGCTTTAAAATTTTCCTGTCAAAAAATCTTATTGAAGCGGCCTCCACTTCGCACTTAGAGAGGTGAATTCATCAAGAGTTACTTTGCATACTTCGGCTAAATAGTCTATGAATTCTTAAGAGAAATTAATCTCTCCCTCCTTCACAGCAAAGTATCGGTAAATCTATCAAGAATGTTCCTACACACCCCAATCGAAATTGATCTTATAGATTTATTAAGAGAATAAAATCTCATCCTCCTCTACAGTAGGAATATGCACATATATCACAAATTTTCTGCAAATGAAAATTTTATTAATGTACTCAATTATTGTAACATTACTTGTTTGTCCCTTTGAACCTAAGATGATATCATTAGGTAGGGTTTCTATAAAGTACAATCAATTTACAACAGGTTTTATTCCCATTGCTTTATAAGTCTCTACCACCAACTCTTTGCCTAATCCTTTAGGCAAAAGATCTGTTAAATTAAACCTGGATTTCACATATTGAAGGAATATTATGTCATCCTTTAATAATCTTCTCACATGATTGTGTTTAAGACGAACTTGTCTTGATTTGCCATTATAACAATCACTTGAAGCCCGAAATATAGCAGCTTTATTATCACAATAGATAGTCAAAGGTGGCACTGGCTTACTCCATAGAGGAATATCTACCAAAATACTTCTAAGTCAATCAGCTTCTTCTCTAGAAGAAGACATAACTATAAATTCTGATTCCATTGTTGAGTGAGTAATATATGTTTGCTTCTTTGATTTCCAAGAGATTGCTTCTCCAGCCAAAGTGAAAATCCAAGAAGTAATAGACTTTGAGTCATTTGGATCAGAATTCCAAGTAGCATCACTATAGCCTTCAAAAACTACTGAAAATGTAGAATAATGAAGGCCAATATTAATTGTACCCCTTAAGTACCTTAAAACACGAATCAAGGCATTTTAATGCTCAACTCCGGGGTTACTAGTAAACTTGCTCAAGGTTCCTACTGCATAACCAATATCTTGCCTAGTGCAATGCATGACATACATTAGACTCCCAACAATCTGATAATAAGTCAATTGATCAACACCATCACTAGAGTTACGCACTAGTTTGATGCTAGGATCAAATGGAGTAGGAGCAGGCTTATCGTCAAAATGACCAAATCTCTTTAGAACTTTCTCAATATAATTTGATTGAGTAAGAGTCAAACCATTAGCAGATATTACAATTTTAATGCCCAAAATCACATCAACTTCTCCAAGATCTTTCATTTCAAATTGAGAAGCAAGAAATGATTTCTTTTCCTTGACCCTTTCAATATCAATTCCAAATATCAACATGTCATCTACATATAGACAAATTAGAACACCAGAGTTTCCTTGAAATTTACTAAATATGCAAATATCACCATCATTAATTAAATAGCCATTAGAAATCATGATTTTTTGAAATTTCTCATGCCATTACTGTGGAGCTTTTTAATCCATAAAGAGATTTAGGAAGCTTACAAACTTTATGTTCCTGACCAGGAATGACAAATCCTTCTGGTTGTTTCATGTAAACTTCTTCATCTAAATCTCCATTTAGAAATGCAGTCTTCATATCCATTTAATTAATTATCAATCCATGAATTGCTGCTAAAGCAACTAAAAGCAGAATGGATGTGATCCGAGCTACTGGTGCAAAAGTATCAAAATAATCAATAGCTTTCATCTGAGTAAAACCTTTTGCCACCAACGCGCTTTGTACTTATCTAAAGTGCCATCAGACTTCAATTTCTTCCTTAAACCCATTCGCATCCAATAGGTTTACATCCAGGAGAAAGATCCAATAAAATCCACGTGTTATTTGACATGATAGAATGCATTTCATCTTCAATAGCTTCACGCCAAAAAGTGGCATTATGTGAAGACATTGCTTCAGCATAACTTTCAGGATCTTTTTCTACCAAACAGACTTGAAAATCAAGTCCAAAATCTCTTAGTTTAATTGATCTAGAACTACGTCTTGGTTGACTTTCTTCCAATGATTCAACGACTTTTCTTTTAAGAGGAGGTGTAGAAGAACCTGTATCTTGTTTTGGAGATCCTTCTCTCTTAGGAAAAATATGCTCAAAAAGGTTAGCATGTACATATTCAACAATTGTGTGTGGACTTGGTGTCACAACCCGGATTTTTCACCCTCGAAAGTCGTGATGACACCTACTAGTGAAAGCTAGGCAAGCCAATCAACTGAATTATTTGCCTTGTTTCCATTTTTTTAAAATTCATTAACAGTTATAGGCCAACAATTAGTAATCAACAAAATTTAACAAGTGAAAGATTCAATTTCAAGTTATAATAATCCCGCTAATACCATTCCATAACAATCTATCCAAGATTGGTGTCACAACTTCACAGACTGTCTAGGAGTACTACAAATAAGGGTCTGAAAGAAATAAATATAACACTGTCTCTGGAAATACACGAAAGAAACAGGAATAGTAGGTAGAGGAAATACCAAGGCATGCGGACGACTGCAGAACTACCTCAGGTCGCCTGATGAACAAGAAACAGCAATCTCACTGCGGTCCAAAGTCTACAGCACTGGGATCTGCACAAGAGAGTGCAGAGTGTAGTATCAGCACAACCGACCCCATGTGCTGGTAAGTCCCTAGCCTAACCTCGGCGAAGTAGTGACGAGGCTAGGACCAGACTACCAAATAACATGAGCAGTTAAATCATATACAGTGGAAAAGAAGAACAGTAATGTACAGTTAAGTATGGGAGGGGATAACATGTTGCGGGGACATTGAATAATAACAGAAAAACAACAAATAAATATGAGGATCATCGTAGTTCAATTGAAAATAGGAAGGGGAGATCATGTTGCGGGGTACAACAAGTATCAACAGGAAACCAACAATTAAATGTAGAGAAACTGTAACTCAGTTATCGATAAAAATCAGGAAAACAAAGACAAGTGCACGGCATCACCCTTCGTGCTTTAACACTCTCTCACCAAAACAATACACGACATCGTCCTTCGTGCTTTAACACTCTCTCACCAAAACAATACATGGCATCACCCTTCGTGCTTTACACTCTTCCTCACCCAAACAACAAACACAAGTCAAATAGGGTAAGGGAATCTATAACATAGAAATAAAATCAAGTAACAACAGAAAATCAGTAAATAAACGTAAAGGACAACATAACTCAATTATCAGCAAGAATCAGGAAAATCAAGGACAAGTGCACGGCATCACCCTTCGTGCTTTTACTCACGTCCACACCATAAAAATTAATATAAATTGCATGGCATCACCCTTCGTGCTTTTACTCTCATCCTCACCTTAAAATTAATATTATCGGCATAGAATTGTACATCGTGCGACACAACATCACCCTTCGTGCTTTACACTCTTTCTCATAAAATCATATACGGCATCACCTTTCGTGCTTTAACACTCTTCCTCACCCAAACAACAATCACAAGAAATAAGGGCAAGGAAATAAATGAAATCACAATAAAATCCCAGCAAGGGAAACAATATCAAAACAATAACATCCCGGCAAGGAAGACAATATCATGATTCTCTCTTTTCTTTCTTCTTTCACATTTACTTCACAACTCGATTCACAACTTGAGCCAACGCTCTATAATGTTCAACAATTCTATTCTTAACTTGAGCCAATGCTCTACAATGTGCAACAATTCAATTCTTAACTTAAGCCAACGCTCTACTATGTTCAGCAATTAATTTCTCAACATGAGCCAACGCTCTACCATATTCAATTAACAATAATTCTTCCACAAGTTATATTCCTCAATAGAAATTATCATATAGAGCATGAACAATACGAAATGGAGTCACATTAATCATAGTATAAGACTCACGGGCATGCTTGACACCAACGTATAGATACTCATCACCATGCCTATAGGTTGTACTCAACAAATAACACATAGCAAATAAGACACAACTCCTAATCCCTCAAGCTAAGGTTAGAACAAACACTTACCTCGCTTTGCAACCAATTCAAAATTCCAACAAGCCTTTGCCTCGCGAATTCGTGCCCGAAATTCTCAAATCTAGTCATAAATAATTCAAAATACTCAACATGAATCGTAGGAACTAATTCTATATGAATTTACAAATTTTCCGATTTAAAATCCGAAATTTAGCTCAAAAATTGCATGTGGGGCCCACATCTCAGAATCTGACGAAATTCATAAAATTCAATAACCCATTCCGATACGAGTTCAACCATACTAAAATTATCAAATTTGACAACGAATCGACCTCCAAATCTTAATTTTTCATTTTTGAAAAGTTTTGCAAAAATTCCAATTTCTTCTATTTAAATCCGAATTAAACGATGAATATTGATGTAGATTCATGAAATGTAATCATTCCGGATATAGAACACTTACCCAAGTCGAAATCGTGAAACAAAAACCTTTGGAATCTCCCAAATCCGTGCTTGAGTGACTAAAAATGGGAAATATTTCGGACTTTTCGGTTTATGAACTGTCCAGTGCGATTTTACTAGCACGGTCACGCTCCGGCCGCGCTCACAAGGCAGAAACTTTTGAATATGCGCGGCCGCCGCGCATCTGATACAAGTCCAATAAAATGCTCATAACTTTCATTATACACCTCCAAATTACCAATGTTTTGATGCGTTGGAAACTAGACTCAAAGAGCTTTAATTTGATAGGTTGTTCATCACACAACTCCTTATATATAAGTAGATATGCTCGTCCAAAGTAAGGTTTTGTGCGTACTCATTTGTAACTTTAGTCTATTATGAAATTTTCCAACTTGGCTTAGACTTAGGACTTTCCTTAGACCCCATATCTCTTCTAATATGCCTCGTACACCTGTTATTATATCCAATTGGTATCCATTATATTAATAGTCCTCGAATGGGAAGTAGAGTCGGCCCCCAAACTCTTAGCATAACTTATCTCTTTTCTCACACATCTCTAACTCCCAAATTTTGACTAACTCCCAAATTTTCCAAAAAATTTGCCAGAGTTTCCTTTGTAACTAGGCCTATCCACCTGTCAGAGAATCCCAAAAACTAATCCTAACAACACATACACAATCCAATCAACGTAACACCACACGAAAATAATTCTAATAGTGACCTCATAAGCAATATGTTGCTAGAAAAGAAATGTCATTCACATCAACTATTTAGGTGATACTTAACATATAGCAGGTAAGTTCTCGACATTTTCATAAAACACAGAAATAAATATTTAAATTAAAGATGACATTTTTGGGTCATCACATCTTCCACCTCTAAAACAAATGTTCATCCTCGAACGGAATTAAAAAATTACCTGAGCTGGTGAAAAGATGTGGATATTTACTCTGCATGTCCGATTCGGACTCCCAGGTCGATTCCTCAGCAGGCTGACCTCTCCACTGAACACGAATAGAAGGGAAAATCTTCGACCTCAACTGACGAACCTGCCGGTCTAGAATAGCTACTGCTCCTCGTCGTATGACAAGTCCTTGTCCAACTGGACAGTGCTGAAGTCTAACACATGGGATGGATCGCCCTGATACTTCCGAAGCATGGACACATGAAACACTGGATGCACGGCTGATAAGCTCAGCGGCAATGCAAGTCTATAAGCCACCTCTCCTACTCGATCAAGAATCTCAAACGGGCCAATGAACCTAGGGCTAAGCTTGCCCCTCTTCCCAAATCTCATCACACCCTTCATAGGCGACACCCAAAGCAATACCCGCTCACCGACCATGAATGCCAAATCACGAACCTTACGATCGGCATAACTCTTTTGCCTGGACTAAGCTGTACGAAGCCTATCCTGAATAATCCTGACCTTGTCCAAGACATCCTAAACCAGGTCCGTACCCAACAACCGAGCCTTTCCCGGCTCAAACCATCCAATCGGCGACCGACATCGCCTACCATACAAAGCCTCATAAGGAGCTATCTGGATACTAGACTAATAGCTGTTGTTGTATGCAAACTCTGCTAAAGGCAAAAGCTGATCCTACGAGCCTCCAAAGTCAATGACACAAGCTCGGAGCATATCCTCCAAAATCTGAATAGTCCGCTCGGACTGCCCGTCCGTCTGAGGATGAAACGCTGTGCTCAACTCAATCCATGTGCCCAACCCTCGCTGAACTGCTCTCCAAAAATGTGAGGTAAACTGCGTACCTCGATCCAAAATGATAGACACGGGCACAACATGAATACGAACAATCTCTCGGATATAAATCTCAGCTAACCTCTCGAAAGAATAGGAGACTGCCACAGGAATGAAATGTACTGACTTGGTCAGCCTTTCAACAATAACCCACACTGCATCGAACATCCTCTGAGTTTGTGGGAGTCCAACAACAAGTCCATAGTGATACGCTCCCACTTCCACTCAGGAATCTCAATCTTCTGGAACTAACCACCAGGTCTCTGATGCTCGTACTTAGCCTGCTGACAATTCAAATACCGAGCCACATACGCAACAATGTCCTTCTTCATTCTCCTCCACCAATAATGCTACCACAAATCCCGATACATCTTGGCGGCGCCCGGATGAATAGAGTACCGGGAACTATGGGGCTCCTCTAGAATCAAATCCCGAAGTCCATCCACATTAGGCACACAAATGCGACCCTGCATCCTCAAAACTTCATCATCCCCTAAGGTAACCTGCTTGGCACCTCTGTGTTGCACCGTGTCTCTAAGGACACACAAACGAGGATCATCATACTGTCGATCTCGAATACGCTCCAATAAAGAAGAACGAGCGACTTTGCAAGCTAACATACGACTGGGCTTAGAAACATCCAACCTCACGAACTGATTGGCTAAAGCCTGAACATCCAAAGTAAACGGTCTCTCACCCACCGGAATATAAGCAAGACTGCCCATACTGGCTGACTTCCTACTCAAATCATCGGCCACCATATTGGCCTTTCCCGGATGATATAAGATGGTGATATCATAGTCCTTTAATAGCTCTAACCACCTTTTCTGCCTCAAATTTAGCTCCTTATGCTTGAACAAATACTGCAGACTTTTGTGATTCGTGAACACCTCACATGCCACGCCATACAGATAATGCCTCCAAATCTTCAACGCGTGAACAATGACTGCTAACTCCAAATCATGAACCAGATAGTTTTTCTCGTGAATCTTCAACTGTCGCGAAGCATAGGCAATGACCTTGCCATCCTATGATAACTGCATCGGAAGCCTCAGCCTCCAACCTGGCTGAAAGAGTATAAAATCGGGGCTGGGCCCCACCACCTTAGACTACATCTCTGGGACGACCTGCTGCTGGTTAGCCTCCACCTCTAACGGCCTGAGATCCTCCTCTAGCACCTCTACCTTCACCTCTGGCTGGCTGGGTGGGTTGTGGAACACTCAGTGCCTGAACCATGGAATGGGAACCCGGATGTTGAGAGCTTCTCGATGCTCGAGGACAAAATCTAGAAATGTGACCCGTATCACCACAAGTATAACAAGTCCTCGGCTGTTGAGACTGCTGACCCTGACGACCTGAATGGCCACCCCGAAAACTCTGGAGCGGCGATGCACTGATAGGAGCTGGTGGTGCACTGTAAGGCTCCTGATCAGAATACTGCATGTGAGAACCACGGCCACCTGAAGCACTGTGAGAAACCTGAAGTGCCGACTGAAAAGGCCTAGAAGGATGGCCTCTACCATACGAATCCATGTCTCTAAACGAGGCGCCAGTGAATCTGCCTGAATGGCGAGGCCTCTTGTCAGACCCCTGACCACCTCTATGTGATAAAACCATATCAACCCTCCTGGCGATATTGGCCGCCTCCTGGAAAGAAATCCCACTCCTCGTCTCCTTAGCCATTTGGAGTCGAATAGGCTGGATAAGTCCCTCAATGAACCTCCTCACTCTCTCTCTCTCTCTCTCTCTCTCTCACTGGGAAGTATAAGTAGAGCATGACGGGCCAACTCGATAAATCTGGTCTCGTACTGAGTAATAGTCATGGAACCCTATTGGAGGTGCTCAAACTGCCTCCGATAGATTTCTCTCTGAGTAACGGGAAAAAACTTCTCCAAGAATAGCTAAGTAAATTTCTCCCAAGTCAAAGCTGGTGATCCAGCTGGTCTAGCCAAATAGTAATCTCTCCACCAAGTCTTGGCGGATCTAGATAAGCTAAAAGTAGCAAAATCGACCCTATTGGTCTCCACTATCCCCATGTTCCTAAGAACCTCGTGACAGCTGTCTAGATAATCCTGGGGATCCTCAGAAGATGCACCGCTGAAAGTAGTAGTGAAGAGCTGGGTGAAACCTATCCAACCTCCGCAAAGCCTCCGAAGATGTAGCTGATATAACACCGATATGTGCTGCTATTCGGCTGAAGAAGCGGTACATGACCTCGCCATTCGCGAAAGGACAAGAGTAGAGGTTTCAATTTAGCATTGAGAGAACAAAATCACACGACAGGAAATCATAGATGTGAAGTTTTTCCTAACTCTTTAGCCTCTGGGATAAATACAGATGTCTCTGTATGGATCCCTCAGACTCTACTAAGCTTGTATGTGAATTGTGAGACCTACGTAACCTAGAGCTCTGAAACCAACTTGTCACGACCCGGATTTCCCACCCCGGGAGAGTGAAAGCTAGGCAAGCCAATCAACTAAATTATTTGCCTTGTTTCCATTTTTTTTTAAATTCATTAACAGTTATAGACCAACAATTAGTAATCAACAAAATTTAACAAGCGGAAGATTCAATTTCAAGTTATAATAATCCTGCTAATACCATTCCATAACAATCTACCCAAGATTGGTGTCACAACTTCACAGACTGTCTAGGAGTACTACAAATAAGGGTCTGAAAGAAATAAATATAACACTGTCTCTGGAAATACATGAAAGAAACAGGAATAGTAGGTAGAGGAAACGCCAAGGCCTGCGGATGCCTACAGGACTACCTCAGGTCGCCTGATGAACAAGAAACAACAATCTCACTGCGGTCTGAAGTCTACAGCACTAGGATCTGCACAAGAGAGTACAAAGTGTAGTATCAGTACAACCGACCCCATGTGTTGGTAAGTACCTAGCCTAACCTCGACGAAGTAGTGATGAGGCTAGGACCAGACTACCAAATAAACATGTACAATTAAATCATATACAGCGGAAAAGAAGAACAGTAATGTACAGTTAAGTATGGGAGGGGGTAACATGCTGCGGAGACATTGAATAATAACAGAAGAACAACAAATAAATATGAGGATCACCGTAGTTCAATTGAAAATAGGAAAGGGAGATCATGTTGCGGGGTACAACAAGTATCAACAGGAAACCAACAATTAAATGTAGAGAAACCGTAACTTAGTTATTGATAAAAATCAGGAAAACAAAGACAAGTGCACAACATCACCCTTCGTGCTTTAACACTCTCTCACCAAAATAATACACAACATTACCCTTCGTGTTTTAACACTCTCTCACCAAAACAATACATGGCATTACCTTTCGTGCTTTACACTCTTCCTCACCCAAGCAACAAACACAAGGCAAATAGGGTAAGAGAATCTATAACATCGAAATAAAATCAAGTAACAACATAAAATCAGTAAATAAACGTAAAGGACAACATAACTCAATTATCAGCAAGAATCAGGAAAATCAAAGACAAGTGCACGACATTACCCTTCGTGCTTTTACTCTCGTCCTCACCATAAGAATTAATATAAACTGCACGGCATCACCCTTCATGCTTTTACTCTCATCCTCACCATAAGATCAATATAATTGGCACGGAATTGTACATCGTGCGGCACGGCATTACTCTTCGTGCTTTACACTCTTCCTCACAAAATCATACACGGCATCACCCTTCGTGATTTAACACTCTTCCTCACCCAAACAACAATCAAAAGAAATAAGGGCAGGGAAATAAATGAAATCACA